>NC_090064.1:6350323-6352823 GCF_038355195.1 Osmerus mordax
TGTTCCCAGCGTGGACTCGACCCCGGCACTGTGGCCGTGTCCTCTGCCTCTCCGTGAGGCCGTGGCTGCTGACGGGGCTCTCATCTGGCCCCCTCGGCATGCTGGCTCCACTCTGCCGAACACGGATAGAAACAGACAGCTGCTGGGCAGGGGGGCGGGGGGGCTGTCTCAATGCCAGACGCAGGGACTCACAGCGAACGACAGCGCTCGCGTTCGCAACAGGCACGCACGCGCCGCTCTGCTCATCTCTCTGTTTGCTGACTGTGTGTGTGCCTGTGTGTGTGTGTGTGTGCTGTGTGTGTTGCAGACCATAAAGCACCTGCGCACGGCAGAGTTCAAGCCCTACGTGGTGATGATCAACCCCCCGGGCATGGAGAGACTCCGGGAGACCAGGAAGAACGCCAAGGTCATCTCAGGCAAGGACGACAAAGGGATCGCCAAGCCTTTCACGGTACGACCGCATCCTCTCTCACGCTCTCTCACGAGCCCTGTATCACATTATACACATAACACGATAGAGGAACTATTCACAGTTTCCAATAACTTTTATTTTCATCGTTTGTTCTTTTTTTTGTTTGTTTTTTTCACCCGCTGCTTGTAGCATGTTGTGATAAACGACCGAATGCTAGAATGGTCAGGGGTAGACTGTGTTGAAGAGGCAGAGCGGGGTGTTTCGGTGGGAGGGTGTTTTGGAGGTGTTTTGATGGTGGTGTGTTGGGGCCTGCTGGTGGCGCATGGTCTTTCTGCTGGTTAGCAGCAGGTCATCAGACCACTACCACTCCTGCCCCAGAGATACCATTTCTGTTATTCTACACATTGTGTGTGTGTGTGTGTGTGTGAGAGAGAGTGTGTGTGATGAGGTCATACCTGCACACCTTTTTTTGGCCTGCACAGCCGGGCCCCACGTGAAACCAATTAGAGGCGGTGCGTGGTGCCTCTGAGGCGGGCGTGCGGCGTGCTGAGGGAGGGGGGGGGGGGGGGGGGGGGGAAGGGTGGGGGGGGTGCTTGATGGCTTTCCCAGCTCCGCCGCAGGGTCCGTCGCTCGCGTGTCTCTCCCGCGGCGGTGGCAGGTGGAGTTGGGGGTGGGGTGGGCCTGGGCCTGGGCCAAAAAACACCGGTCACCGACGCCACACGTCGGAGAATGACGTGATGAGACGGACAGGGGGGAGGGAGACCCGCCTGTCATGTCCGAGTCATGGAGACTCTGTGTCGGAGTCGCGGTTGAAAGACCTGCTGTCAGATTGGGGCGGGAGGAGAGGGGGGGAGGCTGGGGGGGGGGGGGCGTCGGAGGAAGTGTGACCCGACCGCAGGTGCAGGTTGGTCTCAGCGGTAGTCCGCCTCTTTCTTCACCTCCTTCCACCCCCTGCAGGCTCCAGACCAACGCTCCGCCCCGCCTCCGACACCTCCCCCTGCGAGCGTGTCTTCTCCACTCACTCACACGCTCCGAGGTGTTAGTCCTCACACACACACACACACACGGTGTGTTGTGAGTGTGACCTAACTCATAGCAGGTCTCCGGGAGAGAGGACACGGGGTCAGTGAGCGAGGGAGGGCGGCAAGGGCTCTGTGTGTCTCTCTCTCTGCTGAGCTGTCGGAGCAGACGGCCTCGCCAAGTCCTCTGATGACCCCCCCCCCAACCACCCGGCCTCTAACCTCAACAAGTTCACGCTTGGTGTGCTAGGGGAGGTGGAGGGGAAGGTGAGGGGGCTTGAGTTCTCTGCTTTCCGTTGCTCGACTAAATTCTCGGAGATGGCGGGGTTGGGGGAGGGCGGAGGTGGGGGTGGGGGGGGGGCAGTTCTTTCACCTGTCTGGCCTCTTCGGTGCCTCTCTCGGATTCCCACCGAGGCTCCGGAGACGCGAGCCCAGCTAGCCATTGTTCACTACCTATCAGACACACTGTATTTCAGCCGGGTCACTGAGTCACCCTGCCGTCTGTAAACCCCGATGAGTAGTGACAGCCGAGCTAGACGCCCGATCCCTGCCACTGAATCCCTGAAAGGAAAACCTTGTTTGGTGTGTTCTACGTCATATATCACCCCTAACCTACCGTATTTCTATCCCACAGAGTGACACAGGCCAGTCTGGGATATGAATAAAGCGTCCCCCGTTTTCTTTTCTTCACATAAAGCGGACTGCCGAGAAACAGTCCTTTCATTGTTTTAGCAGGGCAGCCTTCAGAACAGAGAGCTGGAGAAGGGTTACTGATGGACCTACAGTGTGTTCATGGCATATCTGTTTTCAGCCACGGCCCAAACTGTATGAGAGCCCTCAAACAGGTGGAGCTTCAGTCTGGTATTCTGTTGCGACGCGGACGTTGTGGAACTGGACCTCAGTAACGGCCGTCAAGGAAAAAGTCATCAAGAGAAGGGTTCGTCTCAGCCAGGCTGTGACACTGCTTCCATCGTCCACAGAGAATAAAAATCAGGGACCTTTTAGCCGAACCAAATCTGCTCAGTTTTTTTTTTTTTTTTTTTATGTCTTTTTGATACAGAGGGCAGGT
>NC_090064.1:6355323-6378819 GCF_038355195.1 Osmerus mordax
CTCAGGAGGAGGACTACCAGGAGATGATTATCTCCTCCCAGCTGATGGAGAGCCAGTACGGCCACCTGTTCGAGAAGGCCATCGTCAACGACGACCTGACCACGGCCTTCAACGAGCTGAAGGCGGCGCTGCAGAGGGTGGAGACGGACACTCACTGGGTCCCCGTCAGCTGGACCCACTCCTGAGGATGCCCGGACGACAGCCCCCCTCCCCCCCCCCCCACACACACACAGGAAGGGAAGGAGGCGTCAGAAGAAGGGAAGGATTTCGAAGGGATGGAGCGCTTTTGATACTGTAGGTGGTTGCGTTTGGAGGGGGTAGTGAACCGGGGACACGACCGGACCTTTGGACCTGCATCTCAGCCTGCCAGAGAGTCACAACGTGGGTCTCGACTGAAGCTTGAGTCTGGGGTCAGCCTCAGGATCTAGTAAACATGCCCCAGACCAGCCGGTCAGTGGCGTGCCAGTAAAGGGCCCCCCCTTTCGTCATGTGTTTTTAACCTTAGTTTATAGGAATCAAAGGGATTCGTATCGTCTGGTGTTTTACCGTGTGTCTGGGTGGAAGGTTTACATGTACGCGTCTATAGAGCACCGCCTCGGAAGAGCCTCGACAGTCGAGCGTGGAAATAGAGAACAAACATTTGCCTTCAGTCTTAACTTTAATGCAGTGTCCCTTGTGCTTTTCAGTGCTTCCTTAGACTGTTAGAACAGGAGCAAAACACTGTCAGGTACATTACTCCCACACAAGGGCAACAGGTGTCATTTTATTTAAGAGAAATTAATATATTTTAATATTTTTCCGCAATTTTACATACCTTTTTATATGGATGTCTTGCCATGGTTTTGTATAAGGCGCTGTTGTCCGCTCAGATGGAGTAGTGGCGTTGGAAGCAGGGCTTCAGGGCTGTCGCCATCCACCCCCCCCCCCCCACACACACACACACGCATACACGCCACACTCATTCTTTGGGGGTTTTATTTCTTTCATTCAGGAGCTTGTTGAAGTGTCCCCACCCCTCTGAAAGACAATATCTGACCAGTATGCTATACTGCTTTGCCATTTAAGGTACCAGACATCTTGGCCGTCTTTCCGACACAAAATAAAAAGCATTCTCAGCCTTCCGTCATGAGGCTGGGACAGTCTGTGTTTTATTCTCACTAAAAAGACCTTGAACACAGAGAGCAATAGAGAGTCTGTGTCATAGCAGCACCAGACTTATAATTTCAGATATATTAAGTAGCTGACTCCAACTTAACAAGTTTCATGTTATATAACGAGAGGGGATTTGGATGAATCCCCATACCTCGTTTTAACACTCCCTCCCTCTCCGTACTTACTCTCTCTCTGTGCCCTGTTTATAGGTGAGGTGGTTGTGTCGTGTATTTGTTGCTATTCAAAGATTTCCTCTGACGAGGTTCCCAGTATCTTCTGCTCACGTCACGAGGAAGACTCCAGAACTCTCTTTTTCTCTCTTTCTTCATTACTCTACACTATCTTTCCTCAATTTTCCCTCCACCCCATTCTTTTTCTTGAGATGATAACTGTGTTGTTTTTTCACTATTGAAATGATTGTATGATTATGCGTCTGCTCTGGCTAAGAAGCATCTTCCATTAAGTGGATGTACTATTTCTCCTGGTTAGTTTATGCCACTAGAATACAGTGCTATTTAGATTTGTATTGCACTTATAACCCAAGTTCCCTCAATGTACAAACAGTTGGTTGACGTCTACCTTCCATCCATAGAATTGGTCTGCAGTCTGTGCTCATATGTCTGTTTGTATTGTACATTAAATACCGTTTTGAGGCAATTTGTACGTTTTCTTCCTTTTCGGAACTGTACAATTTTTTAAAATTAAAGTATTACGTCAAATGCATTCCTTCTACGTGTATCAATAATGTGTTTTTCTGAATGCTACAGGACATGATACTCGTCGTCAAGGGGTTGTTGAAAGATTTGCTTTCGTCTCTACATCTGTTTGTGTTGTGTGGCTCTGTATGTCTGGATTCTGCTCTTCAGCCCGATGAAGAATCACCACCACAGTTTTTAGTAATTCATCCTTTCTTCAGCGTCCAGGTTATCACTCACCTTGGGTCTAATGAGGGCAGTGGGAACAGCCCCATAAACAAGACGGAAGTGTTGATTTATCTTAACAAGGGAAACGCAAAGTCGTCTCGTCGACGAGACTCATAGGCTCGAGGAGGCACCCAGTTCAGCGCACGCCAAAACAACGAGGAGAAGTGAGGCCCTTAGAGATGAATGAAGGGTTTTATTTATCTTCATGGTGTGGCTCAATTAAACAGTGTTGACTCGCAGCCCCGGGCCTAAATGTTTAACTCAGATGTCACTGGACCTTCGAGCCCGCCGTGGCTTAACGAGAGGAGATCTGCAGAAGTCCTCCTCAGGGGTCCCCAGGGGGGGTTGAGCCGGGGCCCGCTTGATGACCTTCCAAAACAAATCCCCCGACCGCGTCCACGGCAGGTCGTCCAACCTTCAGACTTCCTCCTTCTCACAAAGCAACCTTTGATGGGCGCACGGAGCTGGGCTTTACAGGACAGAGGAGGCTGGGAGGGGGGTGGGGGAGGGGAAGAGGAGAGGAGATGGGGGGGGGGGGGGGGGGGGGGGGGGGGAGGTCAGGAGAAAAGAACGAGAGGTAGATGGATGGAGGGAGGGAGGAGAAGGAGAGGGACATGGAGTCGAGAGGGAGGGGTTGAGGAGAAGGGAGGGGTAAAGGAGGAAGGGGCGGTTGATGGGGTGAGGTCAGACAGAGGTAACATCGCAGGCACTAAAGCCTAGGGGAGGAGCCGTTGGAGTTTTCCAGACCCTTCTCTCACTCTCTCCTTCTCCCTAATTGGGATTAGGAGTGAAGGGGTCGGGGGGACGGGGCACTCTGTCAACAGGCTCTGCAGTATTGAGGGACACAATACTGGCCCATCATGCCTTGCTTTGAGGCAGGGGTTGGGAAAAGGGGGGGGGGTGGCAGTAAGTAAGTGAGTGAGGAAAAGAGCCTCACTTGGTTTTACCTTCCAAAAGCCATCAAGCTCAATGATCCATGTTTAACACAAGGAAAACAGTGCCTCGGATCGTCCTGCGAACAGAGGGGAACGGGAGCCGTGGGAACGCGGCCACGGTGACAGGTCGAAGGCTCTAAGTGAGCCCGAATGTGCCTCCATTTCCTCCCCTGTCATGGCAGCTGTAATGATCAGGGTGCCCAGTCTTCAGGGCCCCGGTGGACCGCTCTAAGGGGCCACAGTGTCTCCTTCCAGACTTCAAAGAGTCAACCCGGGATTCAGAAGGAGCCAAAGCGACTGGAGCCGGTTTGCCTCATCTTTTCTACCCTCTCTTCTGCTCTCCTCTTTCCCTTCACTCCTCTCTCCTCTTCTCCTCTCCTCCTCTCTCTCTCTCTCTCTCTCTCTCTCTCTCTCTCTCTCTCTCTCTCTCACTCCTCTTCTCTCTCATGGCCTCCTCTCTCTCTCTCTCTCTCTCTCTCTCTCTCTCTCTCTCTCTCTCCTGGCCTCCTCTCTCTCTCTCTCTCTCTCTCTCTCTCTCTCCAGTCTTCCAGCCTCCTGGCCTCTGTGATTAGGTCAAAGTCCTCTCTCGAAAGACACCGAGAATGACTTTTCCATCCGTGGTTCCACCTTCACCCCATTACACTGAAACCTGTGTCGTTTTTCACCCACTATCTCATCCATTGTATAATGTTTCGCCGTGTGTTTATTTGACTATGTCCGCGTTCTGCCGTTTTTGACCTCGCGACCGCCACGCTGTGTTTTGATAGCGCTCCAAACACCATCACAGAGAGAGTGACGTGCACCAGGAGAATTCCAAGAGTTCTCCGGAACGCACGCCTGCGTGTCTGACGGCGTGTCGTTGATGGGTTGTGACCGACACGCCGTTTTTCTCCCAGGGACTCTTGACAACTGGCCATCTCGCGGCAGGCTGGATAGCCCCCCGCGTTTTCTCCGACGGAGGGAGCGAGGTGAGGGCATTTGCGTCAGCCTCGATGCCGTGTCTCGTCGACACCGGGAGCTGGGGAGGACAGAAACACGTGTTGGCAGATGAGGTTTCTCTCTCGGAGTGCCATAGGCAATGAGGGTCTGTGACAGAGGAAGAGGGTGTACTGTACTGTTCTCACTGCTGGCAGGGCTACATTACATTCATCAGGGACGACATGGATGGATTAAGTGTGATTAAATACGCGTGTGTGTGGCCTTGTTTAACTATTATGGGGACCAGAATTTTCCTCAATAACAATAAAGCAAGGATAACTTCAGGTTGTGTGGACCGTTTCTTGGTACTACTTGGTACTGGTAGTTAAAGTGTTATTTCTAGGCGTTTTAGGGTTAGGGTCTGATTTTGGCTTGCGTTTACAATAACATTAAGGGTTGGGGTTAAGAGGTAGGGAGCGTTTTAGGGTTGGAAACTATCGTTATCTTTAGGATTCATGTCAGGTTTTTGGGTTAAGGTTGAGGTTTTGGTTAGGGTTGAGGTCAGCGGGTCAAGGTTAGGGGTTAGGGAAAACCCCATTTTGAGTGGAACAGCATGGGATGATGTGTGTGTTCAAGGGGGGGAATGTAGGGTGGGTGCCTGTGTGGTTAAGATACGTATCTGCCATTGTACTCCTCTAACTAGCAGTTACAAAAGCTATTCTGAAAGAAGGCAGTGTCAATGAAAATCAAAGACGGTTGCATGTCTTTCTGTCTGTCTGTTGTCCTGTCTGTCTGACTTTCAATCTGCCTGCCTGTCTGCCTACTTGTCTGTCAATATGTCTGCCTGCCTGCCTGCCTGCCTGCCTGCCTGCCTGCCTGCCTGCCTGCCTGCCTGCCTGCCTGCCTGCCTGCCTGCCTGCCTGCCTGCCTGCCTTCCTGCCTGTCTGTCTGTCTGTCTGCCTGTCTGTCCGCCTGTCTGTCTGTCTGTCTGTGCGTGCACCTGCCTCTCTGTGTAGTTTGGTTCCTCCACAACACAGCGGGATGAGAAGGAAGGCCTTGCGATTGCTTCCACAGTTACGGTAGGACACCGACGAGAGCTGACCAAATCAAAGAGCTGCCTTGTCCTCCTTGTCCTCCTCTTCCTCCCCCTCTCCCGCCATAATGGCTTCACCGAGTGCGCCCTTTAGGAATCCCGGGGTACAGAGTATTAATGTTCAGCTTTTATCTGTGATCCTCAAGATTAATGTTGCCCTGCCAGGGACGCACTACCTTTTCTTGAATCACTCCTTCTCTGCCCTTTTCATGTATTTATTTTCATGTCCATAAATCCCCATATTAACTGAGCCCTTTGTTTAGGCGAAGAGAGCCAGGAGCCAGCGGCAGATTCGCAGGGCAGAGAGAGAGGGAGAGAGAGGGAGAGACAGAGAGACAGAGAGAGAGAGAGGGAGAGAGAGGGAGAGACAGAGAGACAGAGAGAGAGAGAGGGAGAGAGAGGGAGAGACAGAGAGATAGAGAGAGAGAGAGAGAGGGAGAGAGCGGGCGATCAGTGGACTGTGAGTTGAAAGCAGGCAGACCAACAGGGCATTATGTTGTGGAAAAGCCAGACGGCCATTTGTTGGTCCGGCCGGGCCCAGTGACATGCCACCACGGTTCCTACATGGTCTCTCTGACGCTTTTCGGAAACCATTAAAGCTAAATGACTCAACCGCCCCTCGTGATATACACTCCAATCATTATGATTTACTGCCCTGAATTACGACGTCAGGGACAATATCCTGCGGCCAGCTCAATGTGATAAGTCCTGAGCTCGCTTTGAGACAAATTGTACATCATGCGCATCAGAGAGGAGTGTGTGAGTGTGTGTGTGTGTGTTGGACTGAGGGGAGCCGGGGTAGAGAGGGGGCGCCCTAGCCCCTGCTGAGATATGATCTCTTTCATCAAGGTCCTCATGAAAGAGCCTTTCTTTCTCACTCTCTCTCTGTCTCTGCGTCTTTCCATCTGTCCGTCTCTCTCTCTCTCGTGTCTCTCTGTTATCTCGGTCTCTCTCTCTGTTTTCTCTATCTCTGTTTTCACTGTTGTTCTCTCCCCCTCTCTGTTTCCTCTCTCTCTCTCTCTTTCTCTCTCTCTCCACTGTGAGAATAGGAGCCCAGTGCTCCCTACCTCCGAGTCCCAGCCTTTCATGTGGCTCTCCGCTCCGCTCCGTCACCGGTACTTGGTCATAGGAGCCAGGGAGCCTGGCCTCTCTGTTTTCCTCATCCCCGCTAAATGCCCTTGACTGGAGGAGGGAGGGAGGGGCTTGGGGGAGGGGTGAAGGGACAGAGAGGCAGGAGTGGGTTAGTGCTGCCCCGGGCTTCCGCCCACACTGTCTGCCTCCTGCTAATTAGCGACACATTACCTCACGTCTGTAGGCAAAGGTCTTCAGGCCCTGTTACCTTGAGCTGTATTACTCAATTACAGGGCTCGGGGAGGGAGGAAAGAGGGAACAGGGGATGCCCTTTATTCCTGCTCCCCGCCCGGGGGGATAGCGGAGGAGAGCGGCGCTGATGAGAGTGTGTGGAAACCATAACAACGGATGGTCGCGCTAATATCCATGGCACGGGGCAGGTCTCGAACGCAGAGGTGGATGTATACACTGCTCTGCCTGTTAGGTAGCGTCCGTGCGCGCGTGTCCGTATGTGTGTGGGTGTGTGTGCGCGCGAGTGAGAGCAAGGGGGTAAAAGTTCATGCGGAGGGTGAGGGTCCAGCGATGGCGGAGGAAATTCCTCTGACATGTGTGGAGCTAAGGCAGGGGCTCTGGGGCTGAGCGAAGGCAGGGACTACGTTAGCTGAAGGAACGCCGAGCTGTCCACCTGTATTTTCTTAAACCTTCGCTGTGGCCTTCCCCGGAGACCCCTTGGCCTCTATCTACCCAAGCCTTAATTATTCGTTCAGGAACCGTCTTGTTTAAAGTGAGGGAGGGACGGATGGAGGTCAAGCCCGCTTTGGTGCGCTCAGAATGAGCGAGCTCTCATCAGAGCCCTGTGGAGTTACATAAGACAGACAAATGTAGCCTACATTGTCAAATATGTTCACTACAAGTACAGCAAATCCAGGTATATTTTCCTTGACCTACGTTTCAGAATCAGTATCTGCGTATTTCCATATTCTGTGGAAATACGCATTTCTCATTGTTTTGCTAATGATAAAAACAAAACAAAGCTAATACGAGGTATTCTCTGCAGGTGTGTGTCGAACAGAAACAGAGTTCTCCACGGCGCACGTATCGCAGTAGGAAAGTGTAGCTCGGGCCCGGCTGGGCTGAAGGATCCTTGCAGAGAGCAGAAGTCCTCCAGTACAGCTGCTCTCCTCCACGACCTGCTGTAATGACGTTAAGCGGATTAAAGAGAAGCCAGATCATCGGTCATTAATAGCTCCCGTCCTACACGGGGGTTCTAGAGTTACTCTGTGAGGTCTCGAGCATGGTCACACCACCGGGACACGACACGGACCTCCAGGATACCTGAGAACCCCCAGAACCACTCCGGTTCTCCCCCTCGACTCTACCTCAAGTTAGCTGTCAGTGGCTAACCAAAGGCCCCAGACAAGCACTTTCAGTATGACGTACACTGCTGTTGGGTTTGTTGATGATGAGATACTGTAGTCGAGGTTACTTTCGACATTTAGTTTCCACTGTCGTGGCACTGTGTATAAAAGGAAAGATTTGAGGATAGTATCAAGTTGAAGTTAGTGTAAACTGCTTATAAAGGTCAAACGTGACAGAGAACAATTCAGAAGATAAGGATAGTAGATGACACGATTATATGCTGTGCATGCACACCGTACAACTATACACAACACACACACTCGGAGTGAAATAAGATTTCCAGTACACGACTGAGCGGATTTAGACAATGGACATAAAACATAACGGGCCCTGACGTGGCCTCAAATCCCTGGGAAATGCTGACTTGTTCAGGGAACTCAGAAACCCTCCCATGTAACCCTGAGTGTTGATAGAAGCCATACTTTTCCATGTGGTGGAGGTTGTGTTCGCACACTTGGCCGGGCCATCCTTGTACCGTAGGATACGAGTCACACTGGCGGCAGCACACTGCTCCAGGAGTCGCGAGGGGAAGGGAAGAGTTTGACACTTCGACATCCGGCCGGCCTCAAGGCTGAAAGGAGAGAGGAAAAGAGGGGGAGAGAGAGCGAGAAAGAAAGATGGAGAGGTTCGGGAGAGGGAGAAGGAAGGAGAGGGAACTGGAATGAAGGAGGAGAGAGAAAGTTGGAGGGAAAGACAGACGGTTGGTCACCGCTAACCTATCCACTCCTTTTCCTCCTCTGAATTCATTCTCACCGGTTTCGTCTGGCTCACAGAACTCACCGAAAACATGTGTTTAGACAAGCTGTCGACCCTCTATAGGAAGAGCCTGTGTCGGGAGGAGAGCAGGGTGGTCGGAGACACACTGACTCACACTGTTATTAGGAACATCATCTTCCAATCAGAAGATTCCAGAAGGGTTTTGCCTGCCTGCATGGGAGGCCTACTGAGACCTCACACGCCACAATGGAAGTACAGAAGACGAGAACACATTCGAGAGAGACAAGAAGACAGGGACCGAGAGAGAAGGAGAGAGAGACAAAGAACGAAAGAGAGCGAGAAAGACCGACAGAACGTTGTGGAAGAGACGTGCCTGGTGTGTCTTGGGGAAGAATAACAAGGATCAGCGTGATTCTGTAATGGGTCGTGTCCCTTTACAAGGTGAGGTAATCTCCAATAAAGAGCCACGGGCTCTGCGCTGTCCGCGGGACGTCGTATGCATCGAACAGACAGGGGTCCCGGGGATCGCGTCTCCAGCCAGGCAGATATACAGCCAGGCCTGGTTGGAGGGGACAGGGTTGTGTAAAGGTCCCAGCCGCCCTGGTGTTAAACTGTCAAACGGGCCATGACTCGCACGTGAGAAGAACCAGGTGGCAATGGAGCTAACACAAACAAACTGTAAAGAGCTGCACCTTTGGTCATTAATAACTGTTGGCTTTACCTTAAGTGGGCGGGCTGGCGGAGGGACCCTCGATGTCGAGGTGAGAGCCCTTCCTGAGAAGAAACGCGACTTAGAGAAGCAGGACTGTGGAGGAACTGAGCTGAACTGGACTGCCCGAGGTGGAGAGCTGAGAGAGAGAGACACGTGTCGGGATATCTTGGTCGTCAAAGGAAAGAGAGGGTGTGCGTCAGCACTGAGTGTGTGTTAGCAGGTGTTGATGTTGGGGAGTGGGCTCTCTGAGTGTTCCCAGGGCTGATTCGTGGGCTTGCGGTGAACCTCCAGTCTGCTAGGGCAGCCCCCTGTACCCATTGTTTGGAAAAGGCCAACGTCCAGAGTTCCAGTAGCCGCGGGGGGTCTGGCACTTCCAACCCCACTGGGGGGGTATGGAGAGCAGGCCAGGCACGCAGCCCAGGTCTGGGGCCCTAGGCCTGGGATCAGGCCTGCCCCCCCTGCCTCCCTCCAGAGTGGAAGAGAGCAGCTCACACGCAGCCTGCAGACAGACTGATTAGTCCTCTGTGCTTTGAGATTGGGCTCTGTTGTTAGCGTTGGAAAAGCCCGTAGCCTTTGAGGGCCTCCCTTGGCGGGTCGAGTCACCGGGCTTCATCAAGCCACGGTAACATATCACGTTTCCGAATCTCGACTTCAAAGCGACCAATGGGGTCCCTCCCTCCCTCTCTCCTTCCGTCAACGCCGCTCATTTTGACGTTCCGCCTCTGAGGTAGACGACGGACCGGACTAATGTTTGTGAATGTTGCTTGTCTGTTCGCAGGGAAGTCTTGTTTTCTCGTGTGACTTTTCTAGGCCGACTCATTATTTCCAAAGAGTAATACGCCTGTCCGGGGGCTCTCCACCCCCTTCACTCTCTCTGTCTGGCTGTCTATCTGTCTGCATCTCACTGATGGTGCTCTCGATGCCAGCGCTGGAGCACATACAACATAAGCACTCACTGCCAGTGATGGAAGAGAGAGAGGAGCCCCACCCTTGTGTACGCCCGCTCCTCTCTCAGTCATCTCTCCTTCTTTTCCCCTTCTTACCTGTCACAGCCTCTCTCTCTCTCTCTCTTTCTCTCTCTCTCTCTCTCTCTCTTTCTTTCCCCCCTGCTTCTCCTCCCTTCCGGCTCCCTTCCCCGGTTCTTCCCTCCTTCCTTGCCATCTGTCCTCCCCCTCTTCACTCACGGCGTTCCCCTCCGTTTCTGCCTTGTCCTCGTCCCCTCGTCCTCCTCCCTCGGCTCCCCCTCTCTCTGTCCCGGCTCTGCACATGCCAGCACCTCGGCCTGTTCATCCCGAGACACGGGGAAACCCAAAAAAAAGAGGCCCTCGCTCTCTTCCAGGAGAGATTATAAAACAAAAGTCAAATTGTATTAACGCTTCTCGAGCGTTAGCGAGTGAGGCGTTGCCAAAAGGCAGACAGCTTCTCCGACCGCACTTTCAAAATAATAATTACGCAGTGAGAGATAGAGGAAGGGAGGGATGCAGGGAGGGAGCGGGGGGGGGGGGGACCAGGGGAAGGAAGAAAGAAAGTGAAGATCTGTGTTTTTATTTAAGAGAACTGAACGACTAAAATAGTAGAACCAGCTGCTATTCTTCAGGCAAGAGAGAGGGGGGTGGGGGTAGGGCTGGGGAGGGGGGGCGGGGGGGGGGGTTGGATTGATTTTCGGCAGCTGAGGCGGAGGGTCTGGTCGGGGCAGAAATGGATTGGAATGATGAAATCGCCCCTGAGAGAGAGAAAGACAGAAATAAAGAGAGAGAAAGAGCTGGTGAATATATCAGATTAGCGCCGACCTGGTCTTACATGAATCCATCTGGATGCTGATTAAGGAGGCACAGACCCCATGTCATCAGTCGTGGTCACGACACAAACACTGCAGGACCACAGCGAGGAGCATCTGGGCTCCTCAGCGCCACGCAAAATAACACATGACACTTCACATTTAGATTCAGATGTATGTCATTCGCTGCTCAGTGACAGTGTGTTACGGTGAGCCAATGAGATCGTTTTCAGGATGCTGTACTGATAAGGAAAACCTTGCTATTGGATGTTTTTAATGTTTACTCTAAAGTCCTAGCTTGTGGAGCTCTGCTACTGACTGTGTGCCTATAAAAAAAAAAATCGGATTTAAAATGGTCATCTTTATGAAGATATGATTTCCAGAAAGATATGTTTTGAGGTTTACTGTGCTAGTTCAGCTTTGTCTGCAATTTACAAAACGTTACAATTTCAAGCATGTTTTAGCGAAAGGAATTAGGAGGTTTGTGTGTGCCACCAAATATCTAAATATACATTCATGTTTTAATACATGCACATGCAAGCTTGTGGTTTTCTCATGAATCCATAAGGTCATAAATCTTGTTTTTCTTCTATATTTGACAAGTAACCGTCTGCTCCAAAGAAAGCATTGGCACCAACAACTAGAAATACATGCGCAGTACTTGAAAACCACAATTACAGGTCTATGTCCATAACAAGCCCGAGCAATGATATTCATTGTTACAGAGAAAACTTTTCAACAGTATCTGGTTTTGCTTGCTTTACTAAACTAGTTTAATGCAGATATATTGGACTTTACTATTTTTCGTTCTTGGTGGCCTTCATGCCAAGCTTTCAGAAAAAGACACTTTCAGAATTATCGACTGGCCAACAATAGCTCAGACTCTACAAGCTCAACTCAATCTTTCCAATTCAGTGATAGCTGCTGTGAATCACTAGGCGAATTTGACTGCCAATAAGATGCCAGCTCTGGTTATGTCACTGACAGATTGGTAATGCTTGTTTTCTTTGCTCCCCTTTCCCCCCCTCACCTATCTGTCAGGAGAGAGAGAAGACCATAGATGGATTTTCCACGAGACAGTGACCTGCAAAATAACCCAAAGAAACCATCCCTATTCCGGGCAATTATCTATAACGATCATATTCTGTTGCCATTTATATGTCATAATAAAACAGAGTTTGGGTGAGAGGGGTAAGAACAAGATAACCTTGTTAGTGGCGACTCGAGTCAAGGCCACTCTACAAAGTAGCACATGTGTGCTGTAAATTGCTCCCTGGAAGCAAGTTATATGACAGGTCATCAAGTCTCTTGTTCATCATAAGTCAGTCAGGCAGTAGTGCTCTCATAGAGTTTGCCCCTTACTCTGTCCTCGGAGACCCAGCGGATCATAGGGAGAGAGCTCGGCCCCTTTAAAACAGGGGATGTGGTAATGTTCTCCTCTTGTTAGACCCAGTTCAAGTCTTTTTCTATTTTGGATAATGTCGACGCACATGTGCACGACAGATCTCGCAGGTGCTCATTATGGTGACTGGTGTCACCCCTCGATCGCTCCCTGCTCCCTTCCCTTCTGCAACCGCAGCCTTGAACTCCACTGAACTGTATTTGACATTAGGCCTGTAATAATACCGGGGATATCTGGAGGTTGAGGACGTATGGCTGGGAAGAAAAAAAGGAGAATGAAGGAGATACGGTTTTTATACTCCCTCCATAACAGAACGGGAACAGTAGTCCATACAATTCATCACTCCCGCTCCTCACCCACATTCTTTGTGTACGTTTAATTTCGGCGTTAATGGAGTGTTTGGAGGGTTGAGTACACTGTGAACGGATGCAATCATGACGGCCATGTTTTAAAAGCTCAAGGCATGGTACCTTTCTGTGCGTGTCCTCTGTGTTTCCATGCTATTCAATCAACGGTTCAACTCAAGCGTCGAGGCAGGAGCATGGAGCACAGGCTATGTTTATTATCCTGTATTAAGTTATAAAGGCTAAGTGCATCGAAGACCCTGCAGGTGCTCTGAACCGCAAGGCTATATTTGTTTACGTTCTGAGAAGGCCTCTGGATCTGCTCCTTCCAGACTGTTCCATTTAACCATTTCTGTGAACAGCAATTAGACTTCCTAATGAGACCTTGGGCTACATACATTAAAGTCCTCATTCATCCTTTCTCTCTTACTTTTTTCTTCAATATTCTTTGGTTGTTTTTCATTCTTCCTTTACCTCTCTCTCGCTCGCATAGGGTTTCTCTTCTCGGTCTCTCTTACTCTCGGTTTGTCTCTCGTACACTAGTAGGGCAGAACTTGGCGACTGTGTCTTGCGTTGGTGCACCCTGCTGTGGAGGCCTGTCTCTTCCTCTGGTTCCCAATTTAGAAAGTCCTCCTCGGTTCCAAATGAAATACCTGGAGAACGAAGGAGAGGGGAACTCATAAATCCGGCCTTGTAACAACAACAACACTCTGGATGATCTCTCTTGATCCCAGGGATGAGCTACTGCTTCCTCCCCTTGTGAATCCCTCGTGATTGATTTATACTCTCAGCCGCCCGGGCGAGTCCAGCCTACCTTAACGGTTAAAGGGACGACACAATTCCACCTGCTGTGCCGTGCAGACGGGGCGACGGGATAAACTTGGCTCTGTGAGTCACTGGGTAAAGAGTGAAGCGGTGCACGGGGACGGTGGAAATCGGTTCGGTTTTAATAGGCCACGGAATGGGCTGTCTGTGTGCGTGCATGCGCGCGTGTTGTCGTTCCAGTGAGTCATGCTGAGACAGGGCAGGCCAGTGTGCAAGCAGGGAGGAAGACAGACAGGCAGCAAAACAGACAGGCAGCCAGGCAGACAGGAGGGAAAACACAATGGCAGGTATGAAGCCTGTCAGATAGTAGTAGGCTGGGAAGGCTGGAAGAGTGGCAGGCAGGCGTGAAGGGAGAAAGGAAGGAGGGAGGGAGGGAGGCATGAAGGGAGAAAGGAAGGAGGGAGGGAGGCATGAAGGGAGAAAGGAGAGAGGGAGGCATGAAGGGAGAAAGGAAGGAGGGAGGCATGAAGGGAGAAAGGAAGGAGGGAGGCATGAAGGGAGAAAGGAAGGAGGGAGGCATGAAAGGAGAAAGGAAGGAGAGAGGGAGGCATGAAGGGAGAAAGGAAGGAGGGAGGCATGAAGGGAGAAAGGAAGGAGGGAGGCATCATAGACAATAAGACACTCACTGATTTTCCCAAACGGCGTTGTTCGTTCAGCCACAATCAAAAGAGGACGTGATTCAAATAAAATGAAAACACGTCTTACCTGTGCAGTTATAAATCATAGCCTCTGGGTTCTTGTCTTCTTCCCCCTGGAAACGGTGGGCGAGCTAGGTCTCGTTCTCTCTCGCCCCATTTACTGTCTCAGTTCACTTCTTATGGGGCTGAGTGAGTAGGTTCCTTCATCGCATAGCTGCCCAATCAAAGCCCCGGAATTATCTGGTTATTTTCCTATTGCATCAACCTGAAAAGGAAAATATGCAACTGGATCCTTTTCATCAACTTCAGCTGATTGTGTTTACCTGTCATGTCTCAAAGCATAGCCAGACCTACTTTTCACTCTCCTGGAAATTCTTGATTGAGAATATGCCACTGGTATTCAAATAATCATCCCCAACAAATTTGAAGTCTGTTACAGAATGTGTTTCAAACGTTTGATGCCAAACATTTAAAAAACAAAATACAACAAATTAGTATAAGGGTCTGACCTGTCAATAACTCTGATTCACACTGAACTGAATGACCTTTGCAGAGCTTTGCCGGGTATGCTGGACAAACAGACTGTTTTCAGCAAGAGAAATGTTTGCCTCCAAAAACACTGCCAAACCATACAGCAGCACCATGACGGAGAGGAAGCCTAAGAGGCTCTTAAAGGCGTGGTTGAGTGGACAATCTAAAACGAACACATGACATATGATTTTAAGCAAAGTATAAGAAAACATAAAAAAACTAAAACGTTATAAGCATTCTATTTTGATAAATAAAAAGCCCTATTGAGGCATATGGCAGCGATAGACCTAAAATACGTTTGCGTTTTCAGTAGGCTGTACTTTTTGACCCAGCTCCCCCGTAGTTGTTAAAGCGTGTCCTAGCAACCGGAGACTTTGCTGGCAGTCGCGAGGTCGTTTCCATAGAAACTCACAAACGGATTCCTTGCTAAAAGGTTAACTAGCTACCTAGTTAGCAAGAAGGAGTTATTTGTTCTAGCAACAAATACAAAAACAGTTTTGGACATAGTGGGTAAGTTTACGAACTAATGAGTAAGGAACTAACTTTTGAGATACATGCTACTGTAGATATGCAATCAATAAACTAAAACATTAGAAACATAAGCAGTGTCTGTTAAATTTGACAGACACATCCGATGGCCACGTTAGCCAGCTAGCTATACATTTTGCTACACAGTACTAAACTAGACTATCTAATTGCAAGCTTGACTTGTAACTATCAAACATGCAGTTTGTCAGCAGGTGACGACTTGTCATGGGGGTTGCACTGACCAGAGCAGCACAGTGGACGACAGCAAGTTCAGGGACTGTCAAACTGGAGATCACACCAATGAACGAGTCCTTGCTGAAAGACATCCTGAGCTTTGTGGAACAGTTCAGCTCCAGACACCCTCGGGAAGCAAATCTTGTGTTCAAGGAGCCTTTGCAGTGGAACAGCTCGTTAGAGGCATCTGATTTCAAAACAGAGTACACCATCCGGTAATCATCATGCGGACTTGTGTGCTTTGCAATGGTTCTGGGGATGCTGTCATTGTGTCCACAAGTAACTGCAAGACTGATGTGTATAACATAATTTCCATTAAACTTCAGTTAAACATATCAGCTTTCAGCATTCAATTGCTAAGTACTTTCTCTGTAGCATTTGCACATTATTCTTTTTTAGCATAACATACTTAAAAGTGCATTCGATTTAACTGATAAAAATGGCTCACTACCTCCCATACAAATGATAGACATAGATGAAAACACAGGAAAAGCAGAGTTTTTCAAGAATGATACCTGTTCTGCTCTCATGCTGTAACATCAGGGTTTTGAATATGTGTGATCATTCTTTCCGCAGTGAACACAAAGTGGAGTCCCTGGAGAAGGACAAGGACGGACGTCCTCTCTTGCAGCTCTCTCCTCCCTCCATCTCCGTGTGCAGCTTTGGGCAGCTTTCTAGAATAGTCCAGTTGGCAAATGATAAGGGGCTGAAGGAGGTCAGAGCTGGCTTAGAAGGTAAAAGCATGGAACCACAGGATAAGACGTGAATACCATTTGCATCTTAAGTAGTCCGTGTTTGCTTACTACCAAAAGCCACGGACACAATTTGTTTGTCGTCCTTGTTATCGTATGCTTTCGCTTAATAGACAGACATGATTATGTTTACTATTCGACAAGGTTCAAATTATTGACAAATTATCTGATTATCTGATGTTCACAAATCAAAGAAAACAATGTCCCTATTGAAAAACCTACTTTTTAAATGTTACTGAGGGTGTACCGTAAGTAAATCGGTCACTGGTAAAGCTAAATATAATGAACCCAAATATTTGAGTCTGTGTGTCAAGGAATTTGGGTTATGCACCTTACAAAATGTCAAAACAATCTTGTTATTGTCAATTGACACACATGACAGTACTCTCACAGTGTTTGCCATTCCTCCCACCAGCCAACCGAGACGCCGTGGCGAAGATCCTCGGCCCGAGCTTGGCCGCGGTGGCGGGTGAGGACTCCTCTGTTCCCCTGGAGAAGGTGGACAAGGGGGACCAGGCCCAGGAGACCGGGGTCAGCCTGCTCTCCCTGCTTCGGCAGCTGGACACTCAGCTCCTCCGCAGCTCCCTGGAACACATCCCCCGGTGGGTAGCGCCGCTTCCCTCTCCCTCCTCTCCCTCGGCGTCGCACCAGTTCCTCCGTAATATATCAATCTTCCGCCCGCTCCTCTCCTATGCGGGGCCCGAGGTACATGAAGGGCTCTGATTGGAAGCAGGTCCCAGGGAGACGGAGGAGGCGGACGAGTGAGATGAATCGTCTGTTTGTTCTGTTTTGTTTTTCCGTCTCCCTCGCACAGGGAGGCTGGACTCGGCCCCGCCGCCGCCACAGCCGTTAAGAAGGATGTCGAGCTGTTGAAACGCTTCTGCAGTGGAGGGGAGAAAAGGGTGTTGAAGTCGGTTCAATACACATCAGGTTTGAATTATCTTCACATTTCACTCTCGGTTGCAAGAAAGCGATTGCTATTAGGCCTAATACTGGGTACACCGAAAATCAAAAAATGTCTGTGTTGTACCCCCGCAAAACATGGAAGTCATTACATCTGTCAGATTTCAGTTTTCTGAGACATCAATCAATTTCTTCGCTCGCCTCAATGCAGTAGATTTACATTGCCTTCATAATTAACCGTCAAGGGGGAAGACCCCTCTACACCCCATAGTGATAAATGTAGCCTTTTGAGAAATGTGTCCCAGAACACCAAGGGAAAATTGAAACCTTCTATACAAATATGCTCATTCTCCGACCTGAGATATCGGGGACGATTTAAACTTTGGCGGTTTGTCACAGGGCAGCCTGTTTTTTAGAGGATGATTTATAAGTCAGTGAAATCACCCCGCTTCTAACCTGGGCTGTCTTCAGGAACCTGCACTGTGAGGAGGAACAATCTGTCATTCTCCCTGGCAGCAAGGCCTCTCGCCATGATTTCTCCCTCTCTCTGTGTGATGCTACTGCACTCTTTGAACCCGTGGAACTTTATTCCCCCCCCCCCCCCTTCTTTCCTGTCTCCTTCTCCTCCCTACGAAAAAAAAAAAAAAAGGAATTGCGATGTGACCTGATTTTGTATCGTGTGCTCGCTTAATGATGGAATCCCATTGCTTACGGTCTATAGATACAGTCACATTCCTCTCTGAGTCTGGCCTGAGAGTCCGTTTTTTTTCCGTGTGTGTGTGTGTGTAGACTATGAGTTCACCAATGGCCGGCGCGCCCCCCCCCTGGAGACAGGTGCATGGGGAGATCTGCTACCTCCTCATCGCACCCTGCGACACAGAGCCTCTGGACGTGACCTGCAGCACGACCGGAGTCTTTCTCAATGGGGTGAGGGTGTAGAGAGGACCCGACACTGTTCCTCACTGAATACCATGTTGACAAGTCGTTAAGCGGACCACTGAAAAGTAGCGTTTGGCAAGGAAGAGGAAATCGCTGAGCCTATGCTATGAAATCGGGTTCAAACAACCGGATTTGGTTTCCTCATACGTAACTGTGTAAATGTAACAGTGCAGCTGACATTGCTAACAAACATCAACGTGGAAAATACCAGGGGCGACATAAACAATGTTTTTTTAATGTTGCTTTAACTTATGACGGCCTTGAAGCTTCCAAAACATGAGGTAAGTGTCACTGAAAAGTGAATCCTTTCACCTAGGCCTTCAGTCGCATGGATGGATTCCAAATTTGGCCTTGGTTGAATGTTTAGAGCTCCCCACAAACTTCAACGTGTGCGCAATTAATCATAAGAGAACATTTCGCCTGCCACGGCATCTCTCACTCTCTCAGTCGTGGACTAGCCGAGGCTTCCTGTCTCACTGTTTCTTCACCTGGAAACCGTTCCGTTTGGGACAGACGTACAGTCTGAAGCCGTTTTTTCTTCTCCCGAATTAGCAGTGGTCCACGCCGTTGAGTCCGATTAAGCCACAGCTCAAGATAAGGCGGTCGAAGATATCGGTCGCGTGGCAGCTTTCGAGACCTCATTCGTTCGGAATCTCCCCGTGACATCATGTGAATCGGTACTGATCTTGAATTCTCTTTACAGGGTATAAAGCGGGATGGAGAGGAGAAGGCTTACAACAGAAGGGGTGACGTGTATAAGGACCTTGTAACTCTTCTGAAAAGCCGCTCTCCCCATTTTGCTGAGAACGTCCACATGCAGGTACAGTAAAGTCGGCCTCACAGCTACCATCGGCTGCTCCAAACAAACTCCGCATGAGCAACCTTTGACCTTTTCCAAAAAGCAGCAGCAGGCGACAGTAAATGATGAGGACATTCCCCGTGTCAGACAACTGCAATTGCTGTTGCTCTTGAAAAGCCTCTTCTTTGCCGGTAGTGGTGGAACAAAAAATGATGCATTTAGCTGATTATGGATGACACAGCGTTACGTACGGGCGAGTGAGTAAGGATTGTGAAATCAGTGTCTGTTCTCGTGCGCACATGTGAGCTAGTGTCTGGTTGTCACATAAAGAATTCTCTGAAGCCGTGCATCACTGGCCAGTATTCCAGATCACCACAGTCTAAAAAACAGCCCAGTTACTTTCTCACACACACACAAACACACACACACACACGCGCGCACACACACACACAGTCATGTGTGCTTTGAAACATCAGTGATTCATTCAGTAGTGCTGTTTCCTGCTTAAGTGATTTGATGAATTAACAAATCACTCAAATAATGGCTTCAAGATGTAGGGGGAAAATGTGTGTATCATTCGAAAGACTTTTTTCCCTGTATTATTTTTTGGGTATTTTCACACAAGGTTCTTACACTATAAAGTCTGGGAGGGAGTCAGTCAATAGCAGCAGTGTTACCTTATTTCCTGATTTGTTTCGCTAAAAACTTGGTGAGGTATTTTCACGACATAATGTTTCAACATTTTGTTGTTGTGCTACCCATTGATGGTGCTTAATTCTGCTCTAATGTACTGTCATCAAAATGAGATTCAATTGAGGCACAACGTTTTCTGTTTGGCAAAGATTTTTATAAGGATTAAGAGACAACATCAGAATAATATGGTGTAAATAAGTTACCCAGATTGTTATAGGATGATGCTGCAGACATTGCCAACAGCACTAGCTCGTGTAGGTGATTCCAGCACAAAATTACAACAACACTTTTACAGGTCAGGGTAAAATTGGTCCCCATAGAGGATTTTCCATCCATATGTTCGAACGTTACCGGGACATTAGCTGCCCCTACTGTTAGGCGACTCATTTCCACATATTAAGCCTCGTAGCTTTCGGACGGATTGTGTCTGGTCAGTGTGTGCCGTGCGCAGTGGAGGCGATCGAACCCAGGCTGGCACAGACAGAGATGGGTTTTTGAGTAGGGGGGGGGGGGGGGGGGGGGGGTAAGTGAAGTCTTTATTAACCTGATGAGCAGTGCCAGGCTTAGCCGTGTAAAAAGCAGGACATCCAGGCTTTAATGTTTTACGAGTCTTATGTGAGGAGCCGTGCCCCGAGTCGAGCTGTCTGAAGATGATGGACAGAGGCAGTAAAAAAGCTACTGTGAGCGGGTTTGCTCGATCGCAAATCATGTCCCTGGTTCTCCTTTGTGTCTCCCCTTTCTCCTTTGAAGTAGCTGTGTCGGACATAACATGTAGTGGGGATGTACAATAGCGTTCTTTGCTGAATCCCCCACTGCCCCAAAGACATTCGTTGCGTACATTTTGGGAATCGTGAGGGAGTCCAAACGGCGAATCGTTGATGTTGTACGTGAACCCGATCGCTAAATACAGACATTGTGATGATTGCAATGCAATGGTGCAAGGAGGCCTCCAGTGCACAGTGTTATGCTAACCTCTCAGGCATTCGATAGGACTCGTGCTCGTGGACCCAAATCCCTTTCGAGTGGCCTCCGAAAGGAGTTGCTGCGCTGTCAGGTCAAGTACACCGAGTCAGTGGTCTAATTCAACATGAGCACGGCAGGTCACAGCCAAAAACAATACAGCGCCAATCTCTGAACATATCTGTTGTTGTCCATCGGGAGGAAGTACAACATTTTTATTTTATTTTTTCTCCTGTTTTATTAGATCAGACATTTTCAATCGAATAAGCAAAATAACCGGAGTGGAAGAGATTTGAATCAGAGGAAGCAGACTCAACGTCTCAGTTCAAGTGTTGGAGAGATTGAAAAGTGTTGGAGTGACCCAGACATGCGTGATTAGACATTGGACTTGCTTTCGCCATTTGGATGCATGAAACGGGTTCTAAAAACCCGAGCTCTGTTCTTTAGGATTGGTGTTATTCAGATCTTTCAATGAGTATAACATTCTCCACTGTTGTACCATAGCTGCTCCTTTACTTCTCCATAACTGACAGCTACAGATTTGCTGCACTTCAGATTTTCCATCTCTGTGAATCCAGTAATTAGACACCAGTCAGCCTAAGCACATGTAGACATTTGGAGTTTTAGTACCGGGCAAGGGTTTGGAATAAGACAAATGGGAGGCCTACAGTCGAGTGCCAATCATTGAAAGTCCCCCATCGTAAAAAATGTTTGTTGTCGAGAAATATGAGGAAATCTGCAGAGCTGCTGGAGTACATGGGTCTGAAGCCTGCGAGCTCTCTCTGTACTAGGCCTGGGCTTTGTGCAGTAGCGTTGCCATCTGTTCTGGAAGGTTCTGTCCTGCGTTAACACTTGTGATTTGTCAGGTAGATTAGGAAAAGGGGGGAGTTGGACACCAACAAACTGACTGGCGTAGGAGGACTGAATTGGCCCACTTTGCTCCAACAGCAGGTCACTCCTGGTTTTACGACAAACAAGCCTTTGTAAAATGACCAAGCCTGCTGGGCACTCGTCTGTGTGAACACCCCGTGCAAATTATTTTTCCCTGCCCCTAAAGCAAAAAAAAAAATATACAAAAATAAAATGGAGCTTATAGAGACCGTTGACGGTCCAAGCTATTTTTCACCCAAACAGGTGTCTGTGATTAAAAACGTTCCTGCCTGCGAACCATTCATATGTGTTTTGTTGGCATTCTTACGCAGGTAGTAAAGTTGGGAATGAGACCTTCAAAACGTGAAAAATCATCTCTGAATAATAGTGACACAAAGGCTCTAGTCTCTCTGTGCCAAGCTGCAAGGTTTTAGCACGAGGAATGTAAAGAAACAATAAACTTGTGATATTGTTCAGCCAATTAATGGGGGGGGTTGGGGTGGGGGGGGGGTGAGGTGGGGGTATGGGCAATGTGTTATTCTGTTCACCCCCCACCCAATAAAGGCCGATTTGTTAGTCTGCCATATTCCCGTTGAGAAAGACGGCTTTCATAAACAACAGTCACTGATACCGTTTCAGAGGCCGGATTAGTTTTAACGTGAATCTTCTTAGTCTGAGAGAGCCGGCACTCTCTCAGTCACCAGTGTGTGATGTGTCCCTCATAGAAAGACCAAAGAGGCAACATGTCAGATGTAGTGTGGAAAATATGCCTTATGACTTAAAAGAAAAACGAAAGGACCGAGGACCTTTTGTTTAAAAAGAACAATCATTTAGAGGAAGAACTTTTTAACGACCCAAGTCCATATAATTTTTACGACCCCGAATTTATTGTATATTTCACTGCTAGCATTTCGGTGCAAATTGAGAGAGGTCCTTTTTTCTCACTACTTTCCCTATTCTTTCTCTCTCTCTCTCTCTCTCTCTCTCTCTCTCTCTCTCTCTCTCTCTCTCTCTCTCTCTCTCTCTCTCTCTCTCTCTCTCTCTCTCTCTCTCTCTCTCCTCTCCTCTCTCTCTCTCTCTCTCTCTCTCTCTCTCTCTCTCTCTATCTCTCTTTCTCTCTCTCTCCTTTTTTTTTACCTCAACAGGACTTTGCAGTTCAAGAAGAACCTCCGTCAACACAACAGATCCAACATGTGGAATCGGTTGATGCGAGGAACAAGGCCAACCCCAGAGGTCTTACGAGCATCAGGAAAAGAATGTGCATGAGAAGGCGAGACAACAGCTTTCGCCGAACAAGCCAGACGGCAAAAAGAAATTAGAACCATCTCTGAAATGGAAGAACCTCGGTCTCTCTCCCCCTCATGAGTATGTGATAATTCCACTCCCTGGATGTCTTTTGAAATATCGCACTGCCACCACGTACCGTGCGGGGCTGGCCCCTCTCCGGGCCAGTAGACGAGCTTTTAAGACTGGGGTTGATGCTGGAGTCCGGAGCTGTCCGTCTGTTCGCTGTGTGTCTCCTCCACATCATGCCAGCAGTCACACACTATAAAGAGATGGTTTATATACGGCTTGTAAATTTGAGGGAAAGCACAAATATTCCTGATTATACGGCGATCAAAGTTAATGGCTGTGTTCGCTGCCTGAAAAGGAGCCCCTCCGCTCGATTACGGGCAGACGTCTCGGGGAGAGGTCTCCCGAAACACAGCAGTGATCCATCGCACATGGGCTTTGATTGATAAATAGATTTAGCAGGATCTGATCTGTTGCAGCTGTACCTTATGATAAGTGTCCCCCAATTGAGCAGTCACTGGCCCACGATAAAAGTGTCTAAACGGCTATAAAGCCCACCAATCACTCTCACCCCCGCGATTTGAGGTTGTAATAACGCGAGATAAAGAACTATTTGTCACCATGGATAAAAAGGGGGAGGGGAGATAATGGCTCTTCATTTCGGGTCGTTACAGGGAAGGCGAAAACAAGAAATCCAAGAAGAGCGCGGGCCTGGAGATGTCGGAGGAGGCGTCGACCAGACCCGAGAGCAAGAAGAAAGCCAACTTCTCGCTGGCGTCCTCGCCGGGTCGCCAGTCCTCTCAGAAAAGGTACGTGCCCGCTGGATTAAGGCCTCGTAGTCCCCGGCAGGCCCACTAGACCCTGCTTGAAGGGACCACGTCCTAGTAGCAGGAACGCACTAGGGCCATGTCTGCTGAAGTCACTGAAAAGTCTGGCACGGATCTGTCGCCCTTGGCGATATTTTCAGTGGAAACTGATAATAATCTTTTATGGAAGCCAATGTATAGTCTGATGTTCACTTTTCCCTCTGCCTGGTCCCACTCCTAACAGCGCAGGTCTCCAGCTGTC
>NC_090064.1:6379019-6421530 GCF_038355195.1 Osmerus mordax
AACCCGACACTTCAGCCGGAGTTTAGAGCCATTATGGAACCTCGTCGAGCCTAACCATGAAGGTTTCTTGAAGGAGCATTAGACCCGCACAGTGACAACCAATCATGTTTTTATACGTGCTTTTTCATATTTGTCGGGTAGGCCACATGCATGTGGGTTATAAACAGTACTGTATACACAGCGGTTCATAGTACTGCACAGTACGCCGCTGGTCCCGAGTACATGTTTTGTTCTCGAGTGTCAACATGTTGAAATGAAAGTGTTGCGAGCGTGCAAAGTAGCTTTCCGTGTCTCCGGTGTGCGCAGCAAGACCCACGGAGGAGGCCAGGGCATGGAGGACTTCAGCGAGAGCTCGTCGGAGAGCGAGGAGGACGAGGAGCAGCCAGAGCGACGTCCGGAGAGCAACACAGACCTGCCCTCCGAGTACTGGCAGATTCAGAAGCTCGTCAAGTACCTCAAGGTACAGTAAAGCCCTGACGCGCGCGCCGCCGCGCAGGAATCCAGTCCCAGAAATAGTGTTCCTGTTTGAAAACATGTTGGACGGCAAGGGGGGGGGGGGGGGGGGGGGGGGGGGGAGGGGAGGTGGGGGAGGGGGAGGGGCAGTCCACAACCGGCAGGAAACCGTAAAATCCCCAGTTCTTTGCCTGTGATCCATACAGGAATTTCGAAGCGGACCTGAGTCAATATTCTAAACTTCAAAAGATACTCGTAGAGTAACTCTCTCGATAATATTTCCTATTTTATATAGGAATCGTGAATTTATAATAGCTGACAGTTAGACAGTATATTTCGTTGTAATGATCTTGACATCATTCCACCCCGTCTTCCTCGCAGCGATCCTATCCTCTCAGGTCGCCCGGCGATGCGAATGCCGTGTCAAACGAAATAACCTAGACGAAACTGCCGTTTTAAAGCCTTGCTTTGTTGTCGGATATTTCTTGAAGCGGTTGGCCTGGCTGGTGGATTCCTGGTTTCTGACACACACACACGTGTGTGTTATGAAGACCTGTGTGATGGCTGGGGGACGGCAGCAGCAGCTGTACGCGGCGTTCACCCGCACCACAGAGCGTGGAGGGAAACGCTCCCCTGAAAGGTCTGACAGATGCATATGGGGAATATTAATGTGTCAAAACACGACAGAAGGGAAGGAGCGAGAGAGAGAGCAGAGAGAGAGGAGAGAGAGAGAGAGAGAGAGAGAGAGAGAGAGAGAGAGAGAGCAGACAAGGAGAAACGCCACGGGCCCAGACAGACCAGGAATACTGCCCTCATCTGCCTGCTCCAAAAGACCGCTCATCTCCTGGTCGGCGGCTCCTGATTCGTTTATTTGGACTGGTGCATAGATACCGTTTAGGCCCCTGCCCGACTTGATGTTACTGCCGCCACTCAACATGACATTCATTATGGATATTCATGCTTTGCTAATCCGACTCTGCCTTGGATAGATAATGATGTGTAATGTACAGGAAAGCCCGTACAGCCCATTTAGAAATGCAGAATGTGGACAAGCTAGTACGCTCATGGCAGATCTTTTTGAGACTATTTTAGGCCTGCGCTTAGTTTGACAGAGTTAGAGATTATTATCGTTTTCGTTTGTACAATGTGCGTGTGTGTGTGTGTGTGTGTATGTGTGTGTGTGTGTGTGTGTGCGTGCTGGGCGCTATGTTCTTATTTATTTTCTATGATAAAGCCAAGATCATTAGATATTAGGTTAAGATTTGGTCATTCCAAGATGTGGCCTGGCCGATGTCTAACACTACTGGAATTGGAGTTTAAATAGGATCATTGACAGGGCAGCCAGGGCAAAGACTTGTTAGGAAAACACTCCCCAAGTTCAGCTCAAGGTAGATATTTTTAGCTTAACAAAACACTAAGGTAATGAAAGAAAATTTCCCCTAGAAAAGAAGGTATACCTTTCCAAAAACGGCAATAAGAGGTAAACGATATAGCCAAAAGGAGAGGCAATTTCAGATAAAGAAACGTTAAATTGGAATTAGGTTTGTATACAGTATTTAATACTTTTCAGGAGGGAAGGCGGGTTCGGCTTAAGGGTTGTCCTGTTCAGCCTTACCAAGATACAGTTGTAACCTTCACTTCCAGACCTCTATCTGTCTGGAAACCACACAGAGCAGTTATTTATGGGGTTTGTCCAGTAGTCATTTTATAATATCATTACCATCAGAAGCTTAAACCAACCCAGGGCCAAGTTAAATATCTGTTTTATTTTAGGAGTAAGACATTTTTCCCCCGGTCGTATATACACAGACATTTGTATTTCAGGAAGATTAAGAGACTTTCATGAAGCAACACATGAATGATCTGCTTTGTGTTTAAAGGATTATTTATGTTAGGATATTTACACAGAGTGCTAATATGTTTGCCTGCATAGGCTGTAGGCCACATGCATGTCTGACATGAATTTGTGTGTGCCTTAGCATCCGGTGGGCCATTGACAGAAACTTCTCAAATGCTACACTGGAGACTTGTAGGCTACAACATGTAAACATACCTTCTTTTTTTCCTTCCCCAACATAGGTGGCTTTAGGTTATATTTAGGCACAAGATATGAAAGGAATGCATTAACAAGTAGAGTGGGTAAACTGTATTCACTGTGTACAGTAGAGAGGATTGAAGAACACACTGCGTACAGTACAGACCACATCATTGCCATTACCATCCACAGTAGGTTACCACTGAGTTGTTTTACAAGCAGAAAGCTGACTGCCTCATTAGCTTGAATTAGTTATATATGCCAAGTATGGCAACTTTACAGCGTTGCATACAATGTTATTTCACCAAAGCTGCTACCAATTACCCCTGTCTGCTGTTTTTGATCATTCACAGGTGAGAATGTTCAGACGTTTAAATCATATCATCAAATTAGCGAGATTGGTATATTTAGCGTATGCACATGTCATATTAACATATCTAATCTTTTTGGGGTTTTCAAATTATTTTAGAAATGGCACGTTGTAAAGAAATCACATGTAGGAGCAAGGTGAGAACGTGTTTTAGAGGCTCGATTCTCCCATTCATATCAGTTTACCCATGTTGAAGTTGCTCTCCCTCTGCTGGTAGATGGGATGTACCACAGGTCCCTCGGTTCAGAGAACCCCCTTTCCCTAATCATTGAACCAAAAAACATATCTCTCCAATACCAAAGCCTAACATTAGGTTAAATTCTGAGTGCGTCAATGGAAAGTTTATATTATAAAAACACTTTCAGAACTAGATTCCCTTAAACGTATAAAATGTGATTATTTCAAGACCTTAAAGTGTTTAGCAATTTTCCCTCTCAAGCATGAATTTGGAAACCCATTCGTAGAGAAAGTTTAAGCTCTTTTCCAAAAGCAAAAACTGAAAGTTTGACTTTGGAAGTTGTAACATGCGTCTAGACGGCAAAATGTTTTACAGAAAGTGGCATATTTCAATACAAATAAGTTAATATTATTTTAGGGACAAAACATTCAACGAGTTTGGATTTGTAACACTAGCTTTATTATTTCACGAGCAAATTCTCCGGTTTTACTTTATAGAAGATCTAATGTCAAATATGAAGTAATAGAGAGCGACCAATCATTCTTTCCCTATTCGTTACCCATAATGGACTTGGCTTGGATCTCAACTTTTTTGTACCCTGCTCTGTATAAATGGGATCCAGAAAGGCAGTAAAGTAGAAACCACATGCATCCTCCAGCACAGCCAAGCTGGTCGCTTCTTTCTTACACCACGGTTGAGGAACACAGGCAGTGGCCCCTGTCCACCTGTCCCTAGTCCAGCACACACACATGCACACACACATGCACACACACACACACACACACACATGCACACACACATGCACACACACGCACACACACCCACATTCTCACACAAACACGCACGCACACTGACACACACACGCTCACAAACACATACACACACATACTGACACATGCTCACACAGTGCATACACACACACACATGCACATAATACACGCACACACACACAGTACGTGCACACACACACATACTATACGTGCACACACACGCTCACACACACACTGGTGCAAGGGTCTGGGTCAGCGATGAACCCTGTCTGGCTCAGGCACAGTTAGCCAGGTGATTTATGTGCGGGGAGTGGCACAGGCAAGACAGCCTTGATCTGTGGAACAGAGAGAGGCTGCTCCAGAGCTTGTATCCAGGTTATTAAGGAAGAGGAAGAGCCCCAGTCTTGACTGCTGAAGGCTCTCCTAACAAGGCGCTGTAGAAAAGGAGACAAACCCTCTTAAAACATCTTTAAGTGGCTGATATCAATTACACACATTTAAACAGTCCCTTCAAATAGTTATAAATCCGTGATTTTTTAATGATTTTTTTTATCCGTAATTGTATCAGGAGAGTGGACAAATCATCTAGACGCTCACCTTTTTTTCTTTTACCAGAGGAGTTACTATTGAATGGCTGATGAATGTGTATTCCCCTCTCCTGCATGTCTGGTGTGAATTCCTCTGTGAGTCTAACACATAAATCCCCTTTATGGGATCTGCACTTGTTGGGGGATTCTCCAATAGGTCTTGAGAGGGGTTGCTTGGCTGTGTCTGCATTAACAGACATGTTTGGGAGTACATGTTGTCTGATAAATTGACGATTGAGTACATTTACCAGATCTGGTGAGGATTTATGGATCCCCCTTCTCATAGTTTCCTTGCTTTGTAATGTGTGATTTTTCACCATATTTTTCCCCTGGATGTGATTTAGCGGGGACATTTCGTCACTGCTATTGTTATTTCCAGATCCTCCTGGTAGCGGACGTCCAAAGCGGTAGGTCTTTAGCTTAATGAAGCAGAAACAGGTAATAAGACATCCTTCACCTGGGTTTAGCTGCCTAAACAAAACACAGAACCCCACAGCAGTCTCTCCTCCCACACGTGACAAGTGGAGGTCTGTCCTGGATGGTCTATGGCTCATTGAAGGTTCCTTATTATTGGGGTTATGCAGTCCCGCTCTGGAGATCTGTCTTTCTGTGTGTGTGTGTGTGTGTGTGTTACTCCCCGAGATTTTTGCTGGGTAGGTTTAAAAACGTGGTTGGTCCACTTTTTACTGCAGTATCTGCCCCATTCTTACTGTAGTATCTGCCCCATTCGGACTGTAGTGTGTGTCCCATTCTTACTGTGGTATCTGCCTCACTTTTACTGGAGCATCTGTCTGGAGCTGAGTCAGAGATCTCCTCCATAAAAGACTGTCAGATGTTGTCGACGTTTTAAAGAATGTCCACGCGCCGCTGCCCTCCAGAAGAAAGCTGACCCAAAATGGAAGCATGTGATCCTTCCCTCTCCGAGGCATCTCGGTCCGGCCTCCGTCTCGATAAGGTGCGATCCGGACCCCATCGAAATCCTTTGAAGAGCGCGGACGGCGCAAGACGAAAGAAGCGGCGGATCCTCTGCTGTTAACGGGCGAATGGTTCCGATTTAGGCCCCAACGTCATGATGCTGTATGGAGAACACATGTGCCCGTCACCCCATAAGGCACGTATGAATCCTCCCCTTTTCTGGGGCGATTTGATCCGACCCTGCCTCTCCTTCACTGCCTCACCCACGGCCCTCTGATAGAGCCGAGTCGGGGAGCGAACGCAAAGCCGTGCGGAGTCGAATCCCGATCCCGAATCACTGGCCCCCTCGGTGGAGGTGTCGTTCACACAAATAAGTGTTTATGTAAGATGTCTTCCATGTGGGTGGAATCATATTCTGGTGATAGTCCTGAGTCTGGGATGTTTGTGGAATGTGCAGCTAATAAAAGCAGGGCCGAAGTGGCCTCGAATTCACCGAAAGCGAGTCTCTATCTGTGGTTAATTTAAACAAGATTGGGGCGAAAAAAGAGTTGGATTCGATTGTTCACTTGCCAGCAGATTTGGAGTTCAGTATCCAGTTTCACGTTTCAAAGTCATGTAACACATCTAATATTATAGCAGCTCACTGTTGTATTTTCTACCCCGTTGAACTTCTGTTTCCATCTGGCCTTATTTAAATGTTTTGGGGCAATTTACGTTTTATTTCGAGACATTAAATACACAGCTAGGATATGCGATGATAACATTTCCTCACCACTATATGTAGCTTTATATGTGTATATATATATATGTTATATAAAAATAGCTTAAGAGTGTTTCACTATATAGTGTATATAGTGTATATAGTGAGGAGAAAGCAACATAAAAGCACAGACACACACACAGTTACACACACACCCATCAAATTTAGCACTCGTAAACAGGTTTGCATGGTCTCAACACTGCCAGACGTCATGTCAGTTTGACCACATATCACCTGTTTTAAATCTTCAGCCTATGTTGTTTTGTATATGTACAGAGCGTATTTAAGAGGCAATAAAAACAATTTGGTTCAATTTCCTGTCCCACATCATGTTTAGGAACTCAACTAAATCAAAGAAACAATTCTTACCCAGACCACTTGTTTACTTAGAAGTAGTCACTAAGTTGCTAATTGTGGGGAAGCTGAACCTAGAATATTACAGGCCTATGTGTATATAGCAACTGTCAAAACAAAGTCTTTTTTGAAAATTGCCAACTCATTATTATCCTCCACATCTCAGCTATGGTGTTCTTTTCATCTCTAAATGAGGTCAGTGTCTATGGGTCTCTGGCCTCACTCAAGTAGCCAGATTGCGGCAGCTCCACAAGCTAATCACTTCTCTCCACCAGTGTTTACCGTCCCAAAGCTAAGCTCTTACCGAGCGCTGGTAAACAAAACAACCCCGGCAGGAGTGGTTGGTGGGAGGGAGGGAGACTTGTGTTGTCCTCCTTCACTTTCCCTAAATGTCTATTTAATTCCTCTCTGTGTCTGCCTGCCGTTCTCATTCATTCGTGCTGGGTATTATTATTTCAGGGAGGCAACCAGACGGCCACTGTGATTGCTCTGTGCTCCATGAGGGACTTTAATTTAGCGCAGGAGACGTGCCAACTTGCCATCCGGGACGTAGGTGGCCTTGAAGTCCTCATTAACTTGCTGGATACCGAAGAAATCAAATGCAAAGTGAGTAGCCCTGCCAAACCTGGGACCTGGATGCCCCAATGCTCCATCAGAGCCCCCCCCCCCCCATGTGTGCCAGCCTGTGTTTCAGCAACAGAACTCTAAGAGAGAGAGAGAGAGAGAGAGAGAGAGAGAGAGAGAGAGAGAGAGAGAGAGAGAGAGAGAGAGAGAGAGAGTGGGAGAGAGAGGGAGAGAGAGAGAGAGAGAGAGAGAGAGAGAGAGAGAGAGAGAGAGAGAGAGAGAGAGAGAGAGAAAAGGCCTGGTAGTCAGAACACATGCCGTCAAAGACACAGGGTAGCAATTATTCTCCAATAGACCTAATGAGATGTGTGAGCACTTCTCTCTTTTTGTAATTTATATATATATATATATATATATATATATATATATACAGCCTTTATTGAAACATTCAAGAAAGTCTCAGCCTATTTTTAGGTGGAGGACGTTTGGCCACTCGTTGCTGTTTGGTTCTCCTCTCACAGATGTTTACCTCATGTTGGCATTAGCTTGTTTTTTTTTCCCCCTTCTTCTTTTCTCCTTGAGATAGGCTTAAGTCACTTGTTTTTATTTTTCGCATGAGGGAGCTTTGGGGAAGGTATTTGTTGACTCATCTGCCTGTGTGATATTAGATCGGCTCTCTGAAGATCCTGAAGGAGATCAGTCGTAACTCTCAGATCCGGAGGGCCATCGCTGACCTGGGGGGCTTGCAGACCATGGTGAAGATCCTCGACTCCCCAGACAAGGACCTCAAGTGCCTGGCGGCAGAAACCATCGCCAACGTGGCCAAGTTCAGGAGAGCCAGGAGGACCGTGAGACAGTATGGAGGCATCAAGAGACTGGTGAGGCTGTGTGTGTGTGTGTGTGGGTGCGCGTGTACATTGTGTGTGTGTGTATGTATAATGTGTGTGGGCATAACAAGGTCCTATGCATGCTACCCTACACTCATTCTCCACAAAACAAACAGAAAGCAATGGCCTGCCCAGCCCATCTACCTTCTGTTTCCATATGCTGGGTTGCCAGATTGGACCCGCGTGCACCCCCCTTTCCCCCCGCCATTTCCCCAGGTCTCACATCACAACATCAAAGTCAGTCCAGGGGAAAACAGATAGAATGTCACTGACATCCCCAGAACTGCATTTATGTTTATTGACAGAGCGACCTGTGATTAAAGCCCCACTCCTTGTATATTTTCCCCCAAGTCCAAATCGGATGTGCTCATACGCAGTCGTTGCAGCTAGGCAGATTAATTTCACGCTAAACTGCAGACCACCTTTGAACCGCCTCGCGCGTGTAATAGCTCTGCCGTGTGTCACCAACCAGAGACTGAGGGCTCACACGCTGACTGACAGCCCCGTGCACCCTGGAACACGCACGCACACCTGTCCTCCCCCTCCACCCACGCGCCCGGGTCTCTGCCTTGTGGTCCCCTCCGATCCTGTGGCCCGATGAGGCGCCTAACCCCATCCAACAGCGTGCTTCAGTCATCGGCGGATCCACAGGAAACGGCGACCGGTTAAAGCGACCTTTCTTTTTCCGATTTTTGGGACGATATTCTCATGATGCTTTATCGAGATTTGACCCATCGGACGCGCATAAAAACGAAACCTTTCCGGGGAGGAAAAGCCTGTGAATCCACGTGGGTCCGTTCATGCGTGCGTCTGGTATGTGTCGTGTGTGGGTACATCACTGTGTCGTTGGCGTGTGAGTATGTGCTTACATGTTTGTTTGTCTCTGTGTGCGTGTGTCTGTGTGTGTCTCTGTGAGTGTGTGTGTGTGTGTGTACCTGCGTGTGTCTGTGTGTGTGGACACGTCTGTCTCTCTGTGTGTGTGTGTGTGTGTGTGTGTGTGTGTGTGTACCTGCGTGTGTCTGTGTGTGTGGACACGTCTATCTCTGTGTGTGTGTGTGTGTGTCCAGGTGGAGCTGCTGGACTGCGTGCCGGACCAGGCGGCGCTGACCGGGGAGCAGGAGAAGGAGGTGGAGGTGGCTCGCTGCGGGGCGCTGGCCCTGTGGAGCTGCAGCAAGAGCACCAGGAACAAGGAGGCCATCCGCAGGGCCGGGGGAGTGCCCCTGCTGGCCCGCCTGCTCAAGTCCCCCCACGAGGACATGCTCATCCCCGTGGTGGGCACCCTGCAGGAGTGCGCCTCCGAGGTCAGGAGTGTGTGTGTGCGTGGGGGGGGGGGAGGGTGTTTCCGTGTGTGATGGTGCGTCTTTGTGTGTGCGTGTGTCTGTTTGTTGCGTGTGTGTGTGCATGTCAAGTCGTGAAACTGCGTCTCCTAGTTACAGTACCCCAGGTTCTCTGTGTGTTGGGAGCACTGTGTGATTGAAAGCCCCCATTCTGCCACCCGTGTGTCCCGACCTCCCCCATGTAGAGAAGCTACAGGGTGGCCATTCAGACCGAGGGCATGATCGAGGACCTGGTCCAAAACCTCAACTGTGAGAACCACGAGTTGCAGATGCACTGCGCCAGTGCCATCTTTAAGGTACGGTTCGGTCCTTAAACCCCCACCCCCCCCCCACCTCCTCACCACACTCAAGCCCAGACTCGTCAGGACATGTTCTGCCCCTGTCTATCCCCCCCCCCCCCCCTCCCAGTGTGCGGAGGACAAGCGTACCCGGGACCTGGTGCGTCAGTACGAGGGCCTGCAGCCCCTGGTGACTCTGCTGGCCGAGGCCAGCAACAAGCAGCTCCTGGCCGCCACCACCGGAGCCATCTGGAAGTGCTCCATCAGTCCAGAGAACGTGGCTAAGTATGCCCCACATCAAGGGCCCTGCTGGGCCTCCCGTTATTATGACCACCACCCCCTCATTATCACGCGGCGCCCTGCTCTGGGCAACACCCCCCCCCTTCCCTCCCACCCCCTCTACACACACACTTACCCTAAAGGCCGAATTATACTTCTCCGACTCCGTTACGGACATACGGACGGACGGAGTTGGACGGATTGGTTGAATTTATAGTACTCCGAAGGCTGTGGGTGCTGAAAACAATTCACCGCCAGAAGAGTAGGTGGCGCAACGTTTTTTTGTAGGTCGTCGTCGAGTGTTTATTTACCTAGGTTATCGAGAAGTCGGAGCAAATGTACAAATTAGCCGTTTCATCAATAAAATATGCACGGTGGGGGGGGGGGGGGGGTGAGGGAGGGAGCAGGCCTCCCCACTTCTCGTGTATTAGAGAGCCATGCTTATGTGTTTGCTATTAGTGGTACAGGATTAGTCTGACTTTGACAAATCACTTGCAGGAGAGCAGCTCGTTTATCTAATGAGGCTCATTTCTGAAGAGGGTTCATGGCGATTCAGCGTTTTGGACCCCTCTCCCCTCCCGTGCCCCAGCAAGTGCTTGGAAAAATCCATCCGATGCCTTGAGCGTGGCCTGGCTCTTCCATGGTTTTAGGTGTTTCGTTATAATGAAAAGCCATGTGGCGGAGGGTTGAGATGAATTGGAGCGCGCGGGGGTCTTTGAGCAACCGTCACACGTGCTGTTTTTTGCTCCATCGTTGGTCTACGACCATGTCTCACTTTTTCCACTCGCAGGCGTTGTCGTATCTCGTCCTTGTCGTCGTGTCTGGTCGAAGTGATTATTTGGCCGAAAATGTTACGTTTTTGTACGGATTCTATTAGCTCTGATCTTTTATGGGACTCTTTGGAAGACGAATGCCATATTTTCCACTGTTAACAAAAGATGAAGTTAAGTGTTGATTTTACACACACACCACTCATGTGTTTGTCAAGGCCGTTCATCCGTTAGTATTGAATGCGGGCAATAGGACCAAATGTCTCCATCTTGAAATGACTACGCTATTCCCCAATGCCAGAGAAGCAAGCTTACAGACTCTTAAATCATTTGTCATGTACACTACGCCGTCGTTTATTTAGCTGTCACTTACTAGCTACACATTTCTGGAACGGTTCCCTGCTTGAGTTTGTGGCTGATTACTTTTTTTTAAGTCAGCAATTTTACCTCAAAATAAATAACCCCCAAGAATCGTGTTCTGGCAGCTCTCAATCAATGCAAAGGTACTTCATCGGAAAAAAAAATATGTAGCCATTCTTTTTCTCTGTCTCAGATTCAACAGAAATTCATTTAAGGCCACAGTTAACTTCATAATAAATTCAAGCCTGTTTTTCTAAATCCGAGCCAACACTGATAAGAAAGTGTTTTATATGTTTATGATGCAAATGTCTTTATAGAGGTTTAGGGTTTTATGACAATGTTAGATACGTGTGGAAAGATCTGACTCACAAATCCCTGTAGAATTAAGAATGCAGAGGCATTCTAAAAATAATAAACCAGTAGCACTCACACCAGTCTCTCAACACATCATATTTCATAACTGACAGGATGATATCCTACATTTAAAGTTAAGTTAAGTCCTCCCAATTGGAAGCAAGTGCCTGTTGCCATATTCAATTCAACTAAAGATCCTATTGCAGAACTTTGCCAATAACTTCTCTGTAAAACAGGTGGACAGATAACCATCCCTCCTGCCAAGTTCATAAGGGATAACTATGGTATGTTGCTATAAACAGTTTAGTTTAGCACAAAATACGTTTCTGGCAACCTGTCACATGACAGACCCAGGCTGCTTTTCCAGGGTACAAAGTGAACCTTACAGTCTGTTTCTCAGTCTCTGGCTACCAAACAAGCCTTCATATTCAGTCCAGTTATGAGGAAAAAAAGTACCCAAAAAACAACAGAAAAAAAATGGCTGCGATTGGGAACCAGTTCAGCTTGGCAAGGCGATAAAACAAGTTAACTACACTGGCAATGAGTAATGTGGCACCTCAGTACACTTGCTCCCATTATGGGCCCTGGGCCTTAGTGTAATTACTCAAAACACTGTTGCTATGCAGAAAGGCAATCATAATAATATTCATGCTAATAGTAGCAATGATAATAATGGTATCTATAATCGCATGTAAACCGCGAGTGGTGTCGCTTCATTTACTAAGACCAAAGCACATGGACCCTAGCACCCTTTTTAGACTCATTAAGGTAGGTGAGGGGGAGACAGAGGGGGTGAGGTAAAACAACAAAAGGTTTTCTAAGTGAGGGAACCACGAGGCCGTAACACCGTTAGAATGTTCCCATTTAACAGTTCCCTTCGAATGCACGCTGTGCCTTTGTTTCGTGTTTTGGAACGTGCTGGCGGTTGGGTGTGAACGAAGGTGAAAGTTGGCCGCGGTTGCAAGCAGCATGATGTTTCGCGAGTGTTTTAATGCGCACTTACATTTGTGAGCGGGAATGGTTTTTCAACCCCCCACCCCCACCCCAAAAAGAAATGTTCCAAAAGCCTCCAAGGGTTATTTGAACAACATATAAAAATGTCAAGGTCAGGCGAAGGCTTGGAAATAAAATGACCGAACCATTACTGTCAAATAGCTGCAAACGGTAATAGAGGGTTTCAGCGAAAGCTGTCCAGGGCGCGTGTTCATTTCAGAATCAATCACATGCCGGGTGGTGTTTTGAGACGAAAATCATTTTGGAACATATTTTACAGCAGCAGTAATGAGGGGGGAGAAGCCCGTGAACAAATCAAACAGCCCTTGCGGCCGGTAGCAGACAGCGTACGATTGTGTGAGTGATCTTTGACATGGCCTATAGAATGTCTATACGGGCCTGAATGGTAGGGAGGGAGACCTCCGCTAAACACCAGAAGGAGCATGTGTTAGCTATTTGCCTGATTAATGATGCATCAGAATGAGAAATGATCGATGGCCAAAAACTATAACAACATTCATAACCTAACTGTGTTTATCTCAAACTCGCATTGTTTTAAATCTCCTGTGATTTCCCCAGAACTCTCACTACGAGATATTACAGACGTGTGTAGTGTAGTAAACCTGTTTAGAAATGTCTCATTCACTTCGAATTTTGAACATTGTTCAGTGTGGATTTGAAAGCAGATTTATGAATGCACTAATATGTAACCTTGTGAACCGATACTGTAGGTGTTATGCTCTCACTCGTAAGCTGTGTAAGAGCTTAGCTCTTTGTAACAAAGAATGAGGGAATAACTCGCAATGGAAAGTCACTGTTGCCAAGTCTCGGACTGTATTTGCCAAGACAATAATGTTTGGGGTCAAGATTGTGGGCCTCGCTTCCAATAACTGACTATCCTTTGCTTTTTTTTAATTCATTTTTTTTTACCTCCGTTCCAGCCCATGATGAGCAAACCCATAATTACATATCGTAAAGATAGTTCTCCTTACCTCACGTTCTGTCTACAGCACTACAGTGCGGCAGCTACTCATTACCATGCTTCCCTCTTTGTTTTGAAGTCAGCTATAGTTTTGGGGTTGTAAGTTATTAGGAGCCACGTAACAGCCTGCAGCCCTCCTTCCCTTCGTGGTCACTGGTGAGCTTCGCGGAGGGTCTTCTCCAGCAGTATCTGGAATGTTTTTTTTTTTTTACACTCCTTACATCCCCTTCAAAAAAAATCTGAAATTGTAACATCAGGGTTCCTAAAGCCGATGAAATGGGTTACTGTAGCCGAGGACTCCGAAGAGAATGGAGGAGGACAATCAATCACAAGCTGTGCTGCACAGCAGCCTCTCTGTGACTCTTGTGTCTTTAGACAAGCTCTAATAAGCCTCCGTTTGTGAGGAGCTCAGTGTTTGCAGTAAGGACCTGGCGGCTCTCTGTCATGTTTCTACCGCCGGCATAATTATGCGCGCTGAGGTCGGCTCAGCATAAATAGACATGATCAGAAGTTATGGGTGCAATTTGCAATTTTACTGTAAGCCGGTGTGCGATAAGCCTTCCGTTGTAGGGGCCTGTACTGGATGAACAACATTGTTTTTCTCTATTGAATACGGTTGAATTCAGTTTGACGGCCTGTCCTGTTCATTACTGTTTTACTTGCAAGGCTAGGCTGTGTTTTGGTGGATCTTGACCAAAACCATATGACCTTGGACACTTTCTACAATAGCCTGAAGGACTGTGTTGCCAGCAACCGTAACTGTGAATAAAAACAGTCGTAGAACTTAACCGTACATCAGAGGTTTGTCGAGGCTTTCTGCAACCACATTATATCCCTTTTAAATGTTTACTGTAGGTTTACCACTTTGTAGTCCTGGCAAACAAAGTACAATCACCAGTTGAGCAGGGAGTGAACTTTTCCAAGCCGCAGAAAAGCGTCGGTCATGCAAAGTCCATGCGTGGGGGACCTTTCAGCAGCCGTGGGAAAACTTCTTGTACGACTGGGTCAAGTGATTTGTACACAGTCATATATTTCCACTTCCTGTGCTAGCTGTCACCTAGGTAACCAACCGACGATTTACCTTCTCATTATAGCCGTAAATTGTAACCAAATTCGACCATTTTCAAAATAGTTTTGCTACATTCTTATTATTCCACATATACGGAACTAAGCCAACCGCATCCCAAACATTTGACCCTCTCCTGACCCCCACGCTCAGGTTCCAGGAGCTGAAAGCCCTGGAGGCGATGGTGGGTCTGCTGACTGACCAGCCTGAGGAGGTTCTGGTCAACGTGGTGGGTGCCCTGGGGGAGTGTGCCCAGAACCCTGCCAACAGGACCACCATCCGCAAGGCCGGGGGCATCCAGCCGCTGGTCAACCTGCTGACGGGCACCAACCAGGCGCTGCTAGTCAACGTCACCAAGGCCGTGGGCGCGTGTGCCACCGAGACTGAAAGCATGGCGTAAGTCCCGTCTTTCTTCTTCATGTCAAACAGGTAGTCCAGAGCTTTCCTTTCATCTGCGGATTAATGACAGCTTGGGGGCGAGAAAAAAAAAACCTTGTTTATTGTACCTGCTGTGATAACGAGGGGTTGCGGTGGGAGTCCCAGAGTTTTACTGGAGCTCTGTGGTCACCCTTCGTGCTGGACTGGTCAGAGCAGCATACCTAAAGCTGTCCAAGACACCGTGGCTGGGAAAGACCAGGCAGAGTCCGTGCAGCCCTGCCTCCATACCAGAGACTTACACTCAAACTGCCCCACAGCGACAGCACTTACAGGACTGTACAGCCATCTGAATCTCATTGCTTTTACAAGGTTGTTACAGACTGCGAGATCCCTCTTAATTAACGGCGAACTGGACGCGAAGGAAGAACTTCACATTCGATTGCGTGTTGTTAGCTAGCCCGTAACGCCAATCGTATGAGAAAGTCATACGTTTATGGATGGGGTACCATAAAAACACAGAGTGCTGTGTTGCCATTTTTTGTTGTTGCCAATGTTCAACATAGCCTGAGAAAAAGTATCAGAAGGCCATTCCATACTGTGCTATCCATGTTTTCTCATGGAATATATATATAGGCTAGGGCTTGTAATTTTTTGGCGTTTACACTTAGCTGTGGACAGAAGGTCGTTATTTGTTTCCCAAAGGGCCCTTTGTATGTCTTGTGGTGATGTCTTATTTTGAGACCTGTGTACAGTAGTTTACTGAGCAATTAACATAGCGGACATTTGATTGTTTCCTGCTCTAAACCAGTATGGTCAGAACTGTTTTTCAGATTAGGAGGCTTCACTTACTCACGCCAGCTATTGTCGACAGGCTGATACAATATCAACACAGTTTGTTCGGGTACTGTACAAACGAGTTGTCGGACGATCCAAGTGCGGCTGGAGGCAGACACAGATCATCACCTCGCACGAGCGATATTAAAAGACGAATCGCTCGCCTGACGATCACGTTTTCCTCTCTCGCTTTTTTTTTGGGGCGGGGGACAACTTATGATTATTCATCCTCAAGCCGTGGCGCTGTGTGGTCGATGACATCGTTGCTAGCACGGCACCGCAAAATTCGGGGGGAGAGGATCGCGTGACGCGCCCCGGGGGGCTCCCTCGGATAAATCCCATCTAGCTACAAGGGGACCACGCGGCGCGCGAAACGCCTGGAGGCCTCTGCGGCCTGCGACCCCATCCGTCACTGTCGCTTGTCTCCTCGCGCTACCGCGCTTCCTACCGCGCTTCCTACCGCGCTTCCTACCGCGCTTCCTACCGCGCTTCCTACCGCGCTTCCTACCGCGCTTCCTACCTGGCTCTCTGGAGGACGCCGCTGGCCTAGCGGGCGATACGAAGTTTGGGTTTGTTGGCGGCCTGGATTTAAGGGGCCCCGCGGACCCCGACCTTACATTATGATCCTCCCCCCCTCCCCCCCCGACTGATTTATGTGCAAACGGAAGACAGATGGCACAGGGGGACTCGTCTGATGACTGCTCGCTCGTTGCCAGTCACGGAGATACTGTGATTAGGGAGTGTTTAAGTAATTATGACAGCATTCAATGTCGGCCTTGTTGGTGAAAGCACACATGGGGAACAGGTTACATGTTATTTATACCAGACAACGGGCGCACTGTGGCGTAATTTCTCGAGGTTCCCAGTCCCTGACTGCAGCCTTGACTACAGTCATGTACGCAGCATGAAATACGACTTCGGCTTAAGTAAACTTCACTCGTACGCAATGAAATATAGAGAGACCTGTCTCTAGCTCTGTTTGATTTGGAAAGTGGTCTCCTTTTCTTGGGGGGGGGGGGGGGGGGGGGCCCTGATAAAAACAAGCCACCCCTGACGGTACAGTATAAGTTTGTCCCGGTTCTATATTTAAATGTGTGTGTGGACCTATACATGGATTCATACCAGCTCACCACCTGGCTCACGGTCACTGTACTATCCCAGATTCACATCACCAAACAGTCCGTGGGTGGGTGGGAGGTTTGAGCCCGACAGGATGGGATTGGAGGAGAAGGTGGCCGGTGATTGAAAGCCCATGCTAAATGGCTGACCCCTTTGATGTTCTGCTGGAATAAGGGGGGGGGTTCGCTCTGACACAGCCCAGTTAGTAATGGGGTGTGCGCTTCACTGTTCCTCTCAACCTAAATCACAACTTAGTCCTTGTGATAATTTCTCTCTCTCCTCCTCTCTCCCCCTCTGTCTCCCTCCCCTTGTCTCTCCCTAAAGGATCATTGACCGCCTGGACGGGGTTCGCCTGCTCTGGTCCCTGCTGAAAAACCCCAATCCAGATGTCCAGGCCAGCGCTGCGTGGGCCATTTGTCCATGCATCGAGAACGCCAAGGTACGGCACGGCACGTCCCCCCGCCGCGGCGCAACGCCGCTCATTCGTTTCTCGCTAACCCCCGATTCCGCCGCGCGACGCGCGATCGGCTTCCGTACCTGCCGAGTCCGCTGCTTCAGCGTGAGCAGTGTGCGATTTACGGGGGGGCTTGGGGGGGGTTGACCCCCCCCTAATTAAGACTTGGACCCCCCCAAAAGAGGTAAAAAGGTCGGGTGGGTCGATACATACTGTAATCGTAAATTATTACTTTACACCCTGGAGAGGAAGTTGACCCCCCCGATTGTTATTTATTATTATCTTTTTGACCCCCCCCCACTCTGGACCAATTCGCAGCGCCCCGTGGGACGCTCTACCGTCGCTCTGCCAGTGAAACGAGTCCCTGGAAGTGGGTTTGGTCGTTTCGACCGGACCCTGGTCGTGAGGTTCGGATCGGCCTCACTGACTGACGCCTGTTTGTACTGCATCATCATCCAGCGGTGGGCTGGATGTCGGCCTCTCCGCGCCTCTCCTCCCAGTCTGCAGTTTAGGAGGCTTGCAGGGCAGTCCTGTGTCACCAGAGGCGTCCATGAACCCTCCACTAACAGGAAGCAGAGCGCCGCTCCACTGTTGGCGAACTAACTACAGGCAGGCAGAGAAAGAGAGAGAGGGAGAGAGGGGGGGGGGTACAGAGAGAGGGAGGGAGCGAGAGAGAGAGAGAGAGAGAGAGAGAGAGAGAGAGAGAGAGAGAGAGAGAGAGAGAGAGAGAGGGAAAAAGAGAGAGAGAGACTCAGAGTAATATCCTGTGGCATGGCTTCTGATTCCTCAGCTGAGAGCTCTCCTTCCCTCAACATGCTACCAGTTACCGAGTCACACACAACCAGCAGCCGCGTACACACCTCTCAGACCGGCTGCCAGACCGTGTCTCCTCCGATCCCCTTTGTGGGACAAGACACATCGACGGAGCAGACCAGACCAGAATACCGAAGAGGCCGTTAGGAGTTATTAGCAACATCAAGCACGTGCCACGAAAAAAACACCCGTCTCTGCCTCGCTTTTTTAATATCCCAACGGTCGACTTCAGTGAATAGGAACAGGAAGATCCGCGCTACACATACAGTACATTTCTCCAAAGTCTTCAGCTGAGATTGGCTTCACATTGGTCCGGCCTGCCAGACGACCGTAGCCTCGGCGATGTGTTCAAAAGTTCTGTAACATCGACGAGCCTTCGATTCCATTTCATCCCCGCTCCTGCAGACGGACTGCCCTTGTGTCAGTCATAACTCGTTCCTGTCAAACACCCACGATCTTCAAAGGCGGGCTGTGTCGTTCTCAAATACAAACCTAACATCGTTCTATTAGATTATTGCCATGATTAGCGTAAACAGATTGTCAGTGAGGACAATCTGGTTAAGTTTAAACAGATATATTGGACTCAGGCAGGTGTCTCAGAGAAAAAGCCTTTTTCACTAGCTGGAATTTTCTCTGGCCCAGAAGTGTGGCAGCAACCAAAAAAAAAGATGATGTATGGCGACCATATGGAGAGGAAGGAGGGACCGCGGGCTTCTATTGAAAGCTAACAAAGTTTGACAATGTTTGTCTGGACTTCGCCGTGCCAATTTCTCTGGCGAATACACGGACATGCTCTCTCGGTGATTTGGAAGACGGGAGCATTGACAAGAGCTAAACAGTGCTTTTTTGCCCGTGGAGCGGAGCGAGGGAAACTCGATCCCCGGCTCCTCTGCGCAGTAGTTATTTAGATAAAAAAAAAAAACACACACCAAAAAAAAACATGTGCTTTTAGTTAGCAGCTCCAGAGTGGATTTATGAGAGAATCATGCTGCAAATGCATCTGCTGGATGCTTCTCCATACCTCCGCCTCTCCCTCCCTCCCCCCCTCTCAGACATACAGCACGCCCCAGTTACACCGGCCAGCTCCAGCCAAAGGCCCCCGGTCATTATGCACGTACGGGGGGCTTAGCAGTCAATCAGTCAATTAGTCTTTTGTTCCCTCAATCAGGGAGGAGGCGCAGGCGGACGGCTCACCTAATGAAGTGTATCATTGATTCGCCTCGACTGGACGCACGGGCGACGCGCGACGCCCCACTTGTTTTTCCCTCTCGCTTCGGAGCAGCGGGGTGCAGCCCCCCCGATTGCTAGAGAGAGAGCCAGGTAGAGAGAGAGGGCGGGGGGGAGAGAGAGAGAGACGGAACGAGGGGTCAGGAGTATGCCAGCCCAACTGCCCCCCCCACCCTACACCCTAGCTGGGTTTAAATCAGGCACGTCGAGGTAATGTGTTTTCTATTCCTTCTCATCCTCAGCAGGCGGGCAGGCAGGCAGGGAGGGGGGGGGGGGGGGGGGGGGGAGGGAGGATGGCGGCCGAGGCCTTCCGTGTGCAGCTTCATAATGCTGCGGTTTGCAGCTCAGTCTGGGGGCCGGTCCAGGCCTTGAAAGAGATCCCTCGCTAGTCTGTCGCAGCTGGTGGCTCCAGAGAGCTTCCTCTGTCGCTGGGACTCCAGGCAGGCAGGCCCATCATCAGTATTCCTGAGGAAGGGCTTCCTGTGTGAGGTGGGGGGGGTGAGCTCCTGGCTTTGGGCCCCCGGCCCAGTGAGCGAACACCCGGCTCATCCTCTGGCACGGCATCACAGGGCCCATAGACACGGCCGCGCCCCGCATCCCCAGACCTGGGCCTCTCTGAGAGGGAGGGAGGGAGGGAGGTAGGGGGGAGGGAGGGAGGGATGGAGAGGGAACGGGGTGGACAGAGGGAGAGGGAGGGTGGGAGGGGAAGTACTTCTCTTACATCTACATACCACACTACCTGCTGTCTGTCAACACCGGGCTCTCAAAATGCCACTCACTTCCTTTTTATGTACGGGCCTGTAGAACACGCATACAGGAAAGAGCTTGGCCTTTTTATTTCTTTCTTTCTTTCTTTTTATTGTACTTGCCGTGGAGCAGGTTGTTCAACGCAGTTACATGAAACAGGACAGAAGAACGAAGGGAGACAGACACTTCCCAGTCCCAGATAGAGATGGAGAATGACGGAGACATCAACAGGGGCGCGCTCCGTGTGATTCGCATGCTGTCACCCCCAAACGATACGCCTCCACCGTTCTATTGTCATGCGTATTGGACGTTTCCAAACTCAGCCACCTTCACATATTAGTCCTCCCTCCGGCGGCAAAGTCGAGAGTGCCGTTTTCTGTTTTGTTTTTTTAAGAAAACGCCTCGCTAAGCGTCCGACTGTGGTTCCCCGAGGGGCTGGCCACCAGCTTCTTGGCATTGCCCAGAAGTGGCTGAGAGAGTCCTGTGGTGCCCGCTTGCCCACTGGTGCCATGACCCCAATCCAGACTGAACCGTGCCAGCCACGACACACACTCACTCCCTAAATGCGGCTGCCCCGGTACGAGGGCATGTTTTCCTCTCCCCGACCGTTCAGACGGAGATGTCGAAAAGGGGCCGTTTGCATGATGAATCCCTAAATGCGTATAACGTCAGTGCTCAATTATTTGGACGTTTCTAAATTGTTTCGGCGTAGCCAGGGAGCTACGTGCTAATGCACAAACTTACGGTGTTATTTTTCTTTCCCCTTTTCAGAGTAAAGTAGAACAGAGCAACTCACCTCTCTGCCGTTTGGACTGGCCTGATAAGACTAGTCTGATAGGACTTCAACTGTTGTAAAAGTTGATGAAAAGCCTATCCCCTCCCTCTGTTTATCTTTTGCAAAAGTGTTTTATTTTCTCTGTCCCCCATTAAATGGCTCTGCTCCCCACTGGTCTATCCCAGAACCCCCCTGGTCTATCCCAGAACCCCCCCGGTGTATCCCAGAACCCCCCTGGTGTATCCCAGAACCCCCCGGTGTATCCCAGAACCCCCCTGGTGTATCCTAGAACCCCCCCGGTGTATCCCAGAACCCCCCTGGTGTATCCCAGATCCCCCTGGTGTATCCCAGATCCCCCCGGTGTATCCCAGATCCCCCCGGTGTATCCCAGGGTTCCCCTGCTTGCTCTGTCTTCCAGAGGAGAGAGCTACCAGCTAATAACAGGCCTTTTGACTTCAGGATGCCGGGGAGATGGTGCGTTCCTTCGTCGGCGGATTGGAACTGATTGTTAATTTGCTGAAATCAACAAGCAAAGAGGTGCTGGCGAGCGTCTGCGCCGCCATCGCCAAGATCGCCAAAGACGAGGAGAACCTGGCAGTGATCACCGATCACGGGGTCGTCCCCATGCTGGCCAAGCTGACTAACACAGTGAGTACCCAGAATCCCTCTTCTCCTGGTCCAGTAGGCCTGCTTTTGGTTGTCTTCACTGTCAGCGCTAACCACAGTGTTTACGTTTCTCGAATTCCTCCATCTCTCTCGCATTATCTCTACTGGGAACGATTGCTCTTTGTGCGGCTGTGTAAGGCACAGGTCCAGGTTTTCGTACTTTTCATCGAGTTTTTGTACGTTGAAAGAAGAAGTCACCATCCGGTCTTGTCCCCCCCCCCCTGCCGTAGGCCGACGACAAGCTCCGCTGCCACCTGGCCGAGTCCATCGCCCGCTGCTGCATGTGGGGCAGCAACAGGGTGTCGTTCGGGGAGGCGGGGGCCGTGGCGCCCCTGGTGCGCTACCTCAAGTCCCCCGACACCTCGGTCCACCAGGCCACCGCCCAGGCCCTGTTCCAGCTCTCCAGGGACCCCAACAACTGCATCACCATGCACGAGAGCGGAGTGGTCAAGGTGGGGCACTCTCTCTCTCCGTTTCTCTCACTCTTGCTCTCTGTCTCTCTCACTCACTCTCTCTCTCACTCTTACTCTCTCTCTGTGTCTGTCTTCTGTCTCTCCCACTGAATCAGCTTTTGGCGTCACCGGGATTTATTCTACTGGGTGAGTGTTCTCCAAACACTTCTGCAACCTCGGGTGCTGGTGTGCGTAAACCTGTCAGTGTCAGTAAGAAGAAATTTATTCGAGGCGAAATTAGCGTTTTTGGAGTCTGAATGCGCCGTACTGTAATTATTCGTGTCAATTCCCGCGGGCCTTGCTCGCCTTAGCAATGTGTGAAAACACAGGCTGTAAACGTTGAGAAGCTATAACTATTTTCAGAGCCTTTGACCCGCCGGGCCGAAAACAAAGCGCGTTTTTATTCGCGTTCGGAAGCATGACTCCACTTTCTAACCGTCATGGGAATTCAGAAAAGCAAACAGCTCAGTGTGTGCGAAGTGCCACTTCCCCTGTAGGCCCTAGATGCCATTACACAGCCAGTCAAAGGGGCTGTAGCTCTGGTAACCGTTGCTATGAGTTGTCCCTGGGCATGAGAGCAGAACTCGGGCGGCGACATGTTCTAGGCCAAGGAACACGGTCACCATGGGCCAGAGCTACAACAGAACAGCGTTCTGCTCAACAGAGGATACCTTTTCTCTTTGCAAAGTACTGCTTTGTATCACGGCCAGTGGGTTAATTTCACGAAACATTGTAACGGTTCGGGGGTTTAAAAAACTCAGATATATCCCTAAAGTGCCTTAAAGTATGAAAGAGTGTCTCCGTAGAGGAACACTACATGACTGTTTTTACTCTGCTGTAACTCATTTCCATTGCCCTCTCCAGTGTTTATGTTTGTGCATGACATTGATGCAGAGATTGCATGTTTAGATTAAACTGGAATGGATGTCTTGTCACAAATTATCATGTACCGTAATTCAGTGTTTGGGGGAAAAATGTTTCTGGCTGATTTTATAATCCAATCTCATACTCTGAGGCAACATTTTCACATGAAAAGCCTTTTTGTGACCGCGTGGAGTTAAAGCTCTGCTTTTTTTTTCCTTCAGTAACAACTGTGATATAAATTATGAAGTGGTTGTGCCGTTGCAGCCAAATATTTTTTCCCATGTTCATTTAATGGTGTACTTGAGCTTGATCTGCTGTTGCACTGTATGTGGTTCAACACTAGCCATAATTGGTAGCTGGACTGAACATTGGGTGTTCCGAAAGAGTAATGTCCAATTTGCAAAAGTCGTTAAGCTGAATGTTTTTTGTAGTTCAAGCCACGACAGAAACTGGACAGCCTTGCGGGTGTGTGTTTATTTGTGTGTGTGTGTGTGTGTGTGTGTTTGTGCGTCAGTGTATGTGCGTGTGCACACTGCATACCACCCTTTTAATCAGTCTCTTTCTGTTTGCCCTTATTAATGTACCAGCGCAGAGTTTCAACATCCACTCCAAAATGTATTTTGGGACTTAATTCTGAAAGGCCACGTTACACCAGTATTACGTGTTTAATTTGCTCTTAATCTGAGACTACGGAAACACACAGGCATTGTTTAGCCTGGAATCAGTCTGAGCCTGATGTATACCTGCATGACCCCCGAGGAAACATTACGACATGAGGGCTTGTCAGACTTACAGGGAGGGAGGGAGGGAGGGAGGGAGGGAGGGAGGGAGGGAGGGAGGGAGGGAGGGAGGGAGGGAGGGAGGGAGGGAGGGAGGGAGGGAGGGAGGGAGGGAGGGAGGGAGGGAGGGAGGGAGGGAGGGAGGGAGGGAGGGAGGGAGGGAGGGAGGGAGGGAGGGAGGGAGGGAGGGAGGGAGGGAGGGGAATGTTGAGACTGGACATTCAGGGTTTGATATACGCATCGGTGCGACTGAGAATGTGTTAAAACAATATTTCCTATCGGTCTAAATGGGGTTTTCGAAGGTTTATCGAGGAGCAACGTTGGACTCGGCGTGCGTAGCGGCGGTCTAATTTACCGCTGTGTGTAAAACTCAAGACCTGTCTCCTGTATTATTGCAACAGTATTTCAAATATCCTTTTCTCTACCATTGAGAAACTCTCCAAACATGTACACCCACTGGTACGATAACGAATCCTAAGGATTTTTCTCTGGTCCCTTGCTCCACTGTCCTGAGTTCTGTTCAGTAAGTAACTTTCCTCCCCTGTACTGTTAATGGTGTATAGCACAGTCCCCTAAGCAGAGCAGAGGAAATTAAGCATTGAAAAGAAAGTATTTTACACTGGAAAACACATTAGTGAACCTACTCCTTTTTTTTCTCTCTCTCTCTCTCTCTCTCTCTCTCTCTCTCTCTCTCTCTCTCTCTCTCTCTCTCCCTTTCCTTTCTGTCCCTTGGCCTTTAAAATATCCAAATACAGGTTCATTGCGTCGCTGCCATTTCAGAATTATTATTAGAGAAGCTTGAAACGTTGTGTAACGTCGCACGGAAACGAACCAGAACGGGACGCTTTACCTCCAAAGTATTCCAAAAGCGTTTCGTTTTGTCGTTTTCGAGTGCCTCACTGGTTTCGAAACGGTTAGTTTCGGAGGGTGGGGGGGCTGTGTCCCGAGAGTTGCGCAGCGACCCGTTTTTCTTTTGGTCGCCGGGCGCTCGGCGTCGTCGGGCGCTCGGCTTGCTCGCGGCGCGCTGCGGTCAGTTGTCCCCTGGCTGTTCCGACGCAGCGAGGCGGGCCTCCTGTGCACGAGGCCCGTTCAGGAGCGACACCTTGCCGCCTCTTTCCCAGAGGAAGTGTGCACCCGGGGGACGAAGAAGAGGGGGGGGGGGGGTGTCAAAGACGAATTGCCCCCCTACCCCCCCGTTTGATTTTAACATCCACCCTTGGTATCTCACAGTCATATACGGGTGCGCTTCATTCCTCATGCTGAATCAACATGCCTCCCTCTTTGCTTGACATCGCTTGCAGAGCACGGCCGATTGTTTGCTGAAACTATCAATCCCGTTGGGACAGCTTTACCCAGCATGCCATGTTAAAGAGGCTCTTTCACGAGAAAGGCTTTCGCGAGGGACATTGATGTTCATTTCAAAACGGCCGATGACAATGACTGGATGTTTTTCAAGCGGAGGTGTTTCTTTACCCACCGGCCTCGGCCTGCTCCTGGCGTCTTTCAGGTCGGGACGGGAATCGAAATGAGAAAAGCATTCGCTCTGTTGTTACCATGAGGACCTGTGTTAGCTCTAGGACCGTGGTAATGTTTGTTTTCGTTATTCTGTGTTACGCGCTGAGAGAGCGGAGAGGAGGAGGAGGAGGGGTGGCTGGGTGTGAGGTGGGGGGGGGGTTCTGCAAAGACTACACAGATTGAGGACGAGCGAGACAAGAGCCAGACCGTGGCGCACAACACGGGACGACACCCCCCAAATATTCCTGAAGTTTCCTTTTAGTCATGCTCCGTGTGTAACAGGGTTTCAGTGTGTGGCCGCGGCGTGCAGACGATCCCGCCGGCCCTCACGCCACCAGGACCAGCTCTGCTACTGCAGGCCCGAGGTCCTCGGGGGTCTTCGGAGTTGGGCCTTTCGGATCTGAGTCAAACGTCTGTTTAGAGGAATGTCCAGCTCTCCTCAAGACGCTGGAACAGATTATTTATTTTTAAACGTCTTGCAGCGAATCTTTCCACCGGGCCGGACCAAAGTCATTGATTTGAACACTGCTTCTCTCTCCCCCACCCCCACCCCTACCCCTCCCCTCCCCCCCTCTCCCTCTCTCTCTGAGAGGGCAGCAGCTAAACGGCCGCTGGCTCGGGGAAGGCCGTAGGGAACGTTGTTTACCTTGACTTCCCTCAGTAACTTCCCCCACAGCTCGGCTAAACGCCGCTGCCTGTTTGTGCTGTTGGCCCCAAAGTCCGCCGCGGGAGCCTGGAACATGGGAACGCAGGGGGGGGTGGGGGAGAGCTGGGAGGCCGGGGTCGCCGGGGGGGAGGGGGGGCGGGGGGGTTGGAATGGCTCTCAGGCCCAGGCTGGGGCGCTTTCGCTGCGATCTCAAACCCAGACTCGCGCACAGGAAGCGGCAGCCCCCGAACCAGCGCACTTAACACCGTGACACCTCCACGTGTGACGGGGATGTGTGCATGTAGGCAACGATGTGCAGCAGCCCCCCGGCACCACCACCACCAACCCCCTCACCCCACGGCCAGAAACGCACGGCTGGAAGGGGGGTGTTCCTGGTTCTCTCTCCCCCCCCGTTCCCTTCGCGGAGGTCAGGACTGGTAGTCCCTCAGACATGCACAGCAAAAACCTCAGGCTCCTCATCGAGGAGGAGGGAGGCGGGAGTTTGTGTTACCACGGTCGGGGGAATATCTTAACAAGCGGCGTATTATAGTCTTTTGAGATCCCAGCTGGGAGGGGGAAGAGAGCAGAGAGAGAGAGAGAGAGAGAGAGAGAGGAGGGGGCGGGGGGGGGGGGGATGGGGGGGATGGGGGTGGAAGAGAGAGACACGCTTATCTTAGCCTAGCTTTGCGCTAGGGGAGACCTTATTTGGCCAGGTCTGAATAACATACTCTGAGGTTGGCCAAAACCATGCCTCTGGCACCTCTCAGGCATCCTCTCTTTTCACAAAAGACACTTGTCCGAGCAGGCTGCATGTTTTCTGGAGCCTGTGGATATGACTTTGGCTATTCAGAGGTGTTTTGGATGCTATTTAAAAACCCCAGTATGAGAACCGACATACCGCGCCGCATAAAGGTCTTCAGTGAAACTGGACATTCGCGCACTGGGAAAAGCTAACAGCCCCATCGGCCAACATCCTTGTTTTGTTTCTCCTCGTACGACAGCAGGACCGGGATCGTGTTATTTTCTCAGCTTTTTTTTTTCTTCGAGGGGCCGACCGTTTCGGCCCAGGGCACGTCCCCGCCGCTTACGCCGAGACAAGACCCGAGCCTCATCTTTCATCTGTTTTCCTTTCACTGTTTATCTTTGACCAGAACATTCCGGAATGTCTTCTCCCTCTTTCTGCTCGGTCTGAGGCGCTGGGCTAACCACACAAACGTGCCCGGGCCGCCTTTTAAGTTAGCATGTTACACGGGCCGTGTCAGAGTTCAACCCCTGCTTCACACCGACATGCATTATGAAGGCAACGATAAACAGGGGGGCGGGGGGAACGAAGGAGACCGAAACCAGCGCACCTCTGTGACTGCTAATTGTCAGGGGCCAGGCATGCATGCAGATAGGGAGCCTACGGGAGGAGAGTGAACCTACAGTAGGGCTGCGAGGGCCTTTCAGGGCTGGTATTGAGTGACGAGGCCCAGCGCTCCCACTCTTGGATGGGATGTCAGCGATACGGTAGATGTTTGCCCTGTTAATGGACGTTATAGACGTGGATGTCACTGCTTGTTAGCCGAGAGTACCGGAGTGTGGGTGTGGGTGAATAAAACAGAGGTGGGGGGGGGGGGGGGGGTTTAAGAGATGAAAAGAGACAGGGTGGGGGGGCTGGGGGGGGGCTGTGAGCCAGACAGAATAATAGGGAACTGGGTTGGGAGGCCCACTGCCTAATGAAATAGATCTGAATCTTGTCAATGGGGGATTTAGGTGCTAAAGAGGGTTTGCCCAAGGTCTTAGGTTCATTTCCTTTGTGAGTCGAGCACGGTGTCGATATTGTTTTCTGCGCCTCTTAAAGGATCACCAAGGATGTGTCATTTCAGCACCAATACAGAAGGACAAAGTCAGCAGGCTGTTTAAACACCGCCCAAGCTTGGTTTAACACACTGTGTAGCTCCACAAAAAAAAGCCTTTTTTTTAACAACCCACAGAAGCCCTTGAAACAGACTTGTTCATGCATTTCTACCGCATGACTCTCACACGAGACTCTGTTGCCATTGGATGGCGTAAACTGGATTTCATTCGTTGTGTAGGAGACGAAGGGCTGCCGGCTGGTGCGCTCAGAGATTTCGTCTTCCCTACGTTTCGGCGTCGACGTGAAACCGGCAAAGTCTTGGGGCTGGTTGGAAGCCGGGGGCCCGAGAGCTCTCCGCGGCGCACCGTTTTAGATCCAGCGGAAGGAGCGCACGGCGAGCACATTTAGAACATCCATCGAGCCAAAGTGTTGTGCTTCCATTCGGAAGTACATCCGCCCACAAATGCGATGCTGGATTAAGTCGCTCGCGATCAAAACAAACAAAGATACCATAGTGGCCTAGATTGTCCCTACCACAGTATGTACTTGGCAGGCTTGTCTGCAAGTCGACATGGTGTGGCAGCATAATAAGTAACTCTCTCAGCACAATAAAAGCAGTTTAATGCATTATTTTACGGAACCCGGAATGCCTCCCCCAAAGAAGGGATTTTCTGGAAATGGGGTAAAACCGTGATCTGTAATGAGATCAAATGGATCCATTATACAAGCCCAGTAATAGTCGGATATAATCTGACCTTTGACTAGTGGAACTCTGTCAAGTGCTGTGGTTCGTGCCCAGGTTTTTAATGTCTAGGCTGCCTGCTTGACAGGCACTTTCATCTGAGCGAACGTCCACAGGCATGTGCCTGGGGCTCGAGCTCCGGTCCCCAGCATGGTTAGCGCCGTTAAAATAGGACCCACACAAAGCTCGCTGACACGCACTCTGTCGCCCGCACACACACACACGTTCATACACACACATCCTCATCATTGATACTGTAAAATTCACTCTCATCACCATTGAATGGCTACACAGATGTCCTAAGCAACATTGTGTGTGTGTGTGTGTGTTAGGATGGACGTAATAACAGTATGATAATTGCTCTAATAGATTATTCCCTCTTTTTCTCTCTCTCTTTTCGTCTCTCCTCTCTCCCTCTCCCTTTTCTCGTTCTGTTTTGTCCGCCTTTTTCTCTCCTTGTCCTCTTCATCCTTCTCTCCCTCTTCCTGTCCGCCCTCCTTCTCCCTCCCCCCCCCCCCCCCCCTCCCTCCAGCTCCTCATGGGTATGATGGGCTCTACTGACGAGGCTCTCCAGGAAGCAGCGGCCGGCTGCGTGGCTAACATCCGTCGTCTGGCCATGGCCAATGAGAAGGCCCGATACGGTTAACAGCACCAGGAAGCAGGAACACACACACACACCCCACCACCTTCTCCAGCCCCAGTCCCCCTCCCTCTCATTTCTCTGTGACCTGAGGTCGACCTCTTCACCACCCCCCCCCCCCCCCCACCCCCACCCCACCACCCCCCCCACGATATAGTGTGGGCACAGATCTAGGCCAGCCAACGTGCCCACACTCTCTCCCCTCTGCCGTCCCCCTTCTACACAATAACAGGGATTCTAATCAAACCCAGAGTGGTGAGTGATGCCTGGATATTTATCTTCTGCTCCTCCTCAGCCATAGCAGGAAGCCTTTCTCTCTTTCCCTCCGCCTGAATCCGAAACGATTATTTCGTTTAGGCGAAATAATCCAAACTGGAGCCAGACTCTGCGCTGGGTTTTGGTCGCTTTGCGGTGCCTGATTTGAAAATACCAATTAAACACTTCCCTCTCCTCTCTGCGTCTCCCTGTGCCTCGGCACTTTCCTGAGAGCTAAGCAGTGCACCCTCCACTCCAGTTACATTCCTTATGTAATCCACCAGAGACACTGATACCTAAGCAGGCCCCACATCTGGCTGTGTTAGCTCCTCAGGTCAAGCCAACATGGGGAAATACACGAACAAAGCGCAAAACACAGACACGCGCACACACACACACACACTACCTTCCACTAGGCAGACAGACAAACGTAATAATGACTTGTTGTTCATCTCGGTCATTACTGTATCTATTGGTTGAGTTTCTGTTTGTCCGCGTTCAAGATATTCTAGTAAATGTGAAACAATAGTTATAAATTCAATCAACGTTGACGTAAATGGGCAGGATTTGATCGTAACTTTGGGAAATACAATAGAATGTTGGTTGGAAAAAACATATGTGGGTGAATATGAATTTAAACATGTAATTGGTATGAGCATTTTCCTTATTAGTCCCAATTGACTTAATATGTGTTTCTGTTGCATTATGGGTAGAGTTACTCATTATAAATAATGATAACAATATATTTTCAAAATGTCCTCATTATTTTTGTCTGTAAAACGAGCTAAACAAATAACAGTTTGTGGGCAAGGGGACCACCTCAGACCTGAAACACCGGTATGGCATCTGGACAACAATACCCAGAATCCTTTTTTTTCTGCAAATGATTACATGAATGTGTAAATAGATGGAAATAGATGTCTAGACTAGTGCTGTGTGTGTAGACTGTGTCAGAAATCTGCAGAGCGTGTTTGGTGTCCAGTGTGTCCAGTCCAAACAGGCCATGTCAGTTTCCATTGTTTCACCGAGCAAGCTGCATGCAATGCTGAACTGGCCCACCTTCTGTCCGTCTGTCTGTCCGTCTGTCTGTCCGTCTGTCTGTCCGTCTGTCTGTCCGTCTGCCTGTACGCCTGTCTGCTCCTCAGTCCAGGCCTCGGGGCCACTCCCAGAGACAGCCTCTTTAGAACTCAATGGACTTTTCCCCATTAATATCTGCCCAGGAGAATTAGCAAAACATCAAAATATGTGGACAGAGATCTTCATCAACCTCAGATGTTTAAGCATTCCCAGCTGCCACTGAGGGTTACTGCAGGAGCATGGAGAGGGGGGGGGGTGAACTTTAACTTTGATTACTTTGAGTGGACAAATCCTTCCAAGAAAGCAAGTCGAAGCTGGACTGAGGCAAGGCATTGTCTTTGAGCAATTCAAACCAAATAAATCTCGGGTGATTAATGGCACTCTCGTTCCATGCGAACACGCATTACAACCTCAAAAACATGCCCTGTCTGAAAACAGATTTTTAGGAAATGTTTAAATGAAAAGCATTTGGTAGAGCTAACTTAAACAAGCAAAGAGAAATCCGTTATCATTAGTTCACTCTGTCTCACTTTCTCTGTCTCTCGCCACTCCCTCCCTCTCCATTTGGAGGTTGCTGACTGGAAGGATATGCATAGCTAACATCATTAAACAAATGTTGCATGTGCCACTGAAGAAGAGGAATTTATGAGATGTGCAAGGCACTCCATGTTTTAGCAGTCAGAGGGACAGAGAGAGAGAGAGACAGACAGAGAGAGAGAAAAGAGAGAGAGAGAGAGAGAGAGGATGAAAGGAAAGGAGAGGCACAGCCTGGGAGTTCAACATGCTTAGCATTATCCACAGAGCTTAAAAAGAGAAAGATATATCCCTCTTCTTCGCAATGTCTTTCCAACTGGTGCTCTGATCTGGATGACCATTGATTTACCATTTTAAAGCCTCTTGTTACCATAAAGAAATATTGCTCGAGTTTCCAACGCCTGTTTGGGAAGCTTCAGGGAGGAAACAGTGAGACCAGTCTCTCTGAGTTGCAGTCCTCTGGCCCATTGGTCATAAAGCCACAGTTCAGAGTGTATTAGCAGAGCCACAATCCTTCTGAGAAAGGAAACTGCCACTTTCTGTGGCCGGTCCGCCGGCCCCGGGACATTATTCACGGGAAATTAGAGGTTGTGTCTCCACGCCTCGGCAGAGGCAGCAATTACGTCCGGGTCCCTACCTCATTGTCCAGCGCCCGGCGGAGATCCCATCCCTTCTCATGGCGTCGTCGTCCAGGGGCCCGGAATAGGGAAGGGATATCCCTCGTCCACGACGTTCCTCTCAGAGGAAGTGTGTTGGCTTCAAAAGTCGTGACACACCCCGGTGTTTGTTAAACCGGTGCCTCACAACAGCCGAGCCGTCCTTCAACCGTGCAATCTCGGGTGAACGATTCTCGCCATAGATCAGTCGGACGGACACGACCTATGGGCCAAGGGGTTTAATTAGGATGTCACATGAGACTTAATGGTGGGTCTGGATATTTACTCATAGTGTGTTGTTCTCAGTTTGGTGGAACAGAAAGTACTTTCTCACTGGTGATTGTTTTATGGGCTCACTGTGTCTACTGTAAAAATCCAGGCAGAAATATTGTGATACTGGCTCAATTGTTTTAAGTTTTGGAGCTCCCCTTCTGAAGTTTTTTTTAATAATTTCAAAATCACCACATCTCCCCAGGCAATGAGCAAAAATATTTCATAGAGAAGCTAATGAACTGTAAAAGCTCATTCCAAATATCAGAAGTGGCTTTCTGTCCCCTTCAGAGAAAAAGTGCCATTTCAATATAAAACTCCCAAGCAAGCTGCTGCGTAGCGTTTGCCTGAGACGCGGCCATTAAAAACACGCACCAGAAACAAGGGCCTCTCAGAGTCACTCCCAACCCGGCGGCAGCGCTAATGCCGGTAGCCAGGGCAGAGAGTGAACACGGCTTCTGTTTTCAATCTGGAAATGAGCTTTTATATCATTACAGGCCGCTCACACCGCTGGGCCTGCTGAGCCTGCGCGTAGCGCGTCGCGTGTAAAGCATAGCGTGTCGCGCTCTCCTGCAGTTTTCACTGCGGCCCGACGAGCGCTGCGTCAGTTTCCTTGCCCCAGCCCGCAGCGGGGTCATGCGCCCTCACTCTCCACTACTCCTTCAAACATTTGTATTTATTAAATGGTTACAACTCTCTTGTCATGGCACTTGCGTTACAGAGTGGTTTTAAAGAAAAAAATTTTTTTAAGGCGGTTTCATTGCCCTTAATTAATCCTGACATTCTCATCCATAAAGTGTAAATAACTAGCAGGCCGGACAATAAATAAACAGAGCAATGAGTGAGCAAATACCACAACGTCTGGGTCATGTTTCAGGCCCCTAAGAGTTACGTGTCCATAAAGGCCTCCGAAATATTAATAATACCTACATTGGTAAAGACAGCTGAGGCTTTTGCGTGTATGCTTTACAGGCTGTTGAGGACCAACCCCAGAAGGATAACCTACCTATAACAAAGCAGACCAGAGAAGCTGAGTGCATTAGGAAATGAGGGGGCGATACGTATAAAAGAATGATCCCTCAGCCGTTACCTGGGGTGTCTTGTCAGTAAAAGTGTCATTTTCACTGTGATCACATCATTGAACTTTTGCCCCGGCGGTTGGAATTGCAGTGGCTCACTGGGAGAAAGAACATACTGTTACTGGGTTACACAGTAGGGCTATCTAGTACAGTAGTACTCGACAGTACTAGGGGATACACTCTAAAGCTCTTTATCAAGGATGTGCAATGAATACTTCCAGAGACGCACCTCAGAATACTCGAAAAGCAGCCGTCTAGTGTGTGTATCGTGTCTAGACGATACTGCAGGCTTCTCCACAGACTCGCTCGCAGACTGAGATCTTTTCTGTGGAAGACGCTCGCCCGTCCAGCTCCTCGCTCCACAGACAGCAGGGAAGAATTGGCACCAACGCACTCCAGCCCAGCTGTGAGCCATAAGCCGGCCAGGTTTTTCCCCTTTGGGTTCAGAACCAACGTGAAAGCTCCCCCGTGGCAATCCACCAACAATGATATTATCCTCGAGGTTTCATCAGTGGAGATCTCAGCAAGCTATCACAACTCTGGATCGGACAGGAAGACATGTGCTTTCGAGTCCGGCTAGCACCAAATCAACAGATCAACAGCAAGGTATTAAGAGAGACGAAATCCAACTGGACACGCATATCAAGGTTGGTGCTTCTCTATCCCTTTTCAACGCTTAAGCGACGGTGCTGTTTGGAGACGACGTCAAAGGCCAACATTCGATCTTACCTGGAATTGACACGAGAAGCGATTCATTGCTGTCGTTCAACCTGTCGGTGTGTTCAATCAGCTTCCACCTTGGTGCTGTTACATCACCCGCCCGTCGCATCACGCTCTCCCCGAGCCCTCATTCCGTTGGCTGCGTTTCTCCTGCTCGGATGCTGACGTTAATGAGTGTCCACTCCCCTTCACGCTGTGCATCACACCGAGCGAAGGCCCAGACCTCCGCTGTCAGCATACCCAAGCACTCCCAAACACTCCAGACGTACTCCACCGCCCACTCCAAAAAGACAAATGAGGCAAAGAATTATGGAGCCTGTGATTAATAACTGAGGAATTCCAATATGTAATTCCAACTATGTAGTAATACGTATGAACAAACATTTATAATATGAAAAACATCTGTCTTTATCCTAACTAAAGAGGTACCTGGCATCTGCTCCCAATGGAGTAATGACGACTCATTAATGAGAAATATGTGTATTTTTAGACAGCCATGCCATATATGAGGCCAGGAGTGATGGGATGGAATTAGGGTGTCCACACAATTACAATTATCCCCTAAAACTCTCACCTCATCTACTCTCCATTTCAAACTCTAGTTCAAACTCTTGTTCAACTTCTTTGAGGAAAGACCGTTCATATTCAAACCTCTGATTCGAATCCCTAATGTCGCAAGTCATTACGAAAATGCTAATGAATCCTTTTCAGAACAGTTTTACAACAGCAGTTGTTCCACAACCATTAGACGTTCACATTTTCCACGAAAAGGATGCAATGATTTGAACAAATGTTTGTGGCTTCCAAAGTGGCCTCTGCTATGAAGCTCTTAGTTTACATGGACAAATTAAAGCCCATTCTGGTGTGAAAATTTCAGTGTAAATGGAGAATAGAATAGGACACCGGGGGAAGAGCAGAGCCTGGGGGTTTAAAGATTTTGATTTTACTGCTGTTGAGGTGTTGACGTAATAGTAATTTCACATAATGGCCCAAATGTCCAAAAACACATTGAATGACGGATTATATCCCCGATAGAAATGGGTGATTTTTTGTTCACGTCAATGACGTGACCCATCTGCTTTCTAAATTCACGATAAGTGTGTGAAATAAGGTGAGACGCAACAGACAGCAGTATGCCTGTCTGCTCCTTCGTCGCGCGGTGTAAAACATCTTTACCGGGCTCCTCCCAGGGCTTTCTGCGTCTGTCCTGTGAGGGGTGTTTTATTTTTAACACATAAACACTTAATTGTCTCTTTAAGCAAATGCAGTTAGAGCTGCAGTTTGTGTTAAATCTGAGGTCTGTTGTTCCAGGGGAAAACATGAATGTAATGAATGTGGAGAAATAAAAGCGTAATAGCAAACACTCCTCACTCCCTCTTGGCCAAACCACAGAGAGATTCATTTCTCTGCATGTGGAGGGGATGAGTGGCAGATGAATGAGCCAATCAGAGAACAACAACAAACATAGGCCTTTGTTCCAGTGAGCTAAATCACTGTGGTTGATGAACTACCACAGAGAAATCCCATCCTAGAGAGTTAACAATACTGTAACATCTTGCTGTACCTAGGTTACACTGTGTTACCTTTATCTGCTTGGCATTGCTGATAAAAAACTGAAATAACATGTCTTTGTAAGTCAACATTGTCTATCACAGCTCTAGAGAGACTGAAACCCAAAGCCTAAAATATGTATGTTGTGCAATCTGAAGATTGTATGAAGCTTGTGTTCGGTCAATGGGTTCAGGTCACCAGGATGTGTCTCAGAGGATCCATTCTGTTTAGATATAGAGAGAGTTGTAGCTCATAGAGTCCCAAGAATCATAGTGTGTTTTGACAATTGTACTAAAACCACAGACAAGGGCATTCTCAAGCAGACAGCAAGAGAGATAGCGCTGCGATAGTTGACAAAAGAAACAAGGAAGCTGTCTTGACCTCTTGCCGAATCTCCAACTTCTTCCTGAGTTTACACAGATAGGTCTGAGTATTCCTCAGGGGCTGAAAACAGGACTATGGCTGCTGTGCTGTGTAGCAATGCTACCCTTCCGAGCACTTCTATAGATATTTCTGCATGCCTGTACCAGTCTCCACAATCGCAACCTTTATATACTCACTATGCTTCCTCTATTGAAGTCTTCAAGATTCATGCTAGGAAGTTGTCTGTTCAAAATCCGTTAATACAGCACAGACATACTTTAATACCGTAGGAAGAGAAGGCTGCAGGGGGAAAAAACACATCTTAAAAGATATAGTGAAAGAGCGCGACAGACCGAAAGGTTTTAAAGGGTAATGGGTATATTAAGATTAATCAGATGTTGTTGAAGAGGCCTTTATGCCTTTTATATCCTGAGTGGCTGGGATATGTTGGCTGAGCCTGATGGTTTAGATAAGGTCTGGGGTCACAGTAGGTGAAGGGAAGTCAGGAGTAAAAAAAATAAAAAAAGGCAAGAAATGTGAGATATACTGTAGCATATAACTTTAGCAAACAAACCAACCAACCAAAACCTTCATTAAAGTGATTACATGAGTGGGTCATTCATAGCGTGTTAGCTCAAACTATTTGCAAAAAGAGTTCTTCCCCTATTAAATGAAAATAAACACAAATAAACAGTAATTACATGGGTCTCTAAACCTGCATTTGGGAATTCTGCTTAGTCACGTACTTTCGAATCACTACCCTGGATAAACCCCAAAAGAACACAGCTGAGAAGTTCAAGATCTGTGACTCATAGCCAGCCTAAATTCGACAAGTTGTGGAATTACAGTGAATTAGAGGGTTCATCAGCGGTAATCAGCGGGTTAGCTATAAGCTATAAAAGTGACATTTTTCTAAATGTCACTGTCAATTAACAGTTTGGGAAAGTCGATTTATAGCGCAGGCTACTTCAGTAAATTGATTTGTCTCCATAAGGAATCAAAGATAGAAAAGCAGTCATTTCAAACTTGGCCTTTTATAATGGTTATTGTTGCTGGTAAATGAGCTCTTCAGACGTTGATTTATTAGTTCATGCAGCTTCTGAAAGAGCGTATAAACATGTAAAAGTATAAAACAATAAACAAAACATGACAAAAAAGGAAAATCAAATGACACGATATTGTGAACTTTTGATAAAATGTCGACGATGACCAGATCAGATTGGCTTGCATTTTGATAGCACCTGCACACACTTGCCATTCAAATGAGGCTCCCGAAACCAAAACCAAGCCAACGATATAGGTAATGTATTCTGTACTTTATAAAAGTTTTTAATGTGACTTTGGTCTAAACTTTATTGTATGCACTACATAAACTGCATAGTGCGTATAGAGCCCAATTGTGGCGGACAGAAGAAAAAAAAACACTACAGCGCTCTCCCCGATACCCCCCTTGCACGGGCCGAGGAACAGGCATAAAACATTAACTTTATGTTCGCAGGCTGAGGCAGTGTGCTAGGAAACATGAGAAGGGTGACATATTCAGATTCCGGGGAATGGAATCTCATGCCGCTGAATAAAGCGGAGAGGCGACCGCGGTTCGTGTGGTTTCAGCTCAGGATTTTAGAACGGGAACATGTGAGCAGGGAATGGGCAACTGGAAGCAGGATTATACACAACATAGAGACGCGGGAGTGGCGCTGAACAGGTAACCCACAGAGATCCTACTTTGTTATAGTGTTTTTGGGTGCTGACACCGATGTCAAAAGAAAAACGGCTCAAAAGTTATCTGCATAGAACATGTGCTGTCTGGCAACGGTGTTACATAGAGATGGAACGGTAGTTCGAACTGTAACCCGTGACTTGTAATCATATAAACCACACATTATTTTTGTTATAAATCACTCGTATAACAGTAGTGTATCCAAAAGTAGGCTATCGAACATAAACTTATTTTCGCGTGTCTTAATTTCTTTTCTAAATGAACATTAGAAATTCACCTCGGTAATTTTTGTCTAAACTAGATATTTTATACCAACATGCGGTGGCAAGGAATGCTTTGTAGACACACATTTTGGAGAAGAATAGCGTGGAATGGAATGGCAACATTACGCACGAGTAGCCTAAGCCATTTGGCTAGACTGATAGCGGCATTAGTGTATCATCTATTTTTCTTATTCTTGACGTCTCATAAGGCCTAATGATCTTTATTATAAGCAAGTCGAACGTAATGACTGAAATTGGAGTTTAGTCATAGTCATGTAAGTGTGTTGTACGAATGTGTGTATTTTATTTTTCTTTCACCGTTCACACCTTAAATCAACATTTGGGACGGGAACGTTGTCCAATAAACATTCGGTGATTAGGAGGCATCATTAATAATTACGCATTGCTTCCTAAACTTGCAGAGCCATTGGATTAATATCATCCACCTGATTCTTGATAATCTGTCTATCATGTGAACATGCATATTCCACTTGTTTCGCAGGAAGGACACCAGTATATAGTGGCAGCTTTGATAAACTCCAACTCCTCGAGACACTTTTACGCAGAGATAACGCGGAGGAATACAGAACCAAAAATGAACACAATCGTGTTTAACAAACTGAGCAGCCAGGTCCTGTTTGAGGAAAAGGCGAAGGAGGTGGAAAGGAGCAGCAGAAATTATCTAGAGGTGATCGACGGACAGCACTCAGATCTTCTCTCAAGCAATCAAGCAATCAAGGACAACAACGCCATCAGACACAGGAGACCAGGGTATGTGATCCATGTAAAAGTTTCAACTCGGTAGACAACTTTTATATCTGCTACTTCCGTAGGAGGTGGGATACATATTGGTTTCCATAAATCCGATCGGATCATTAAAGCGGAGAACTCCTTTGCCAAACACTCTGCAGACGTTGTAATTCACAGGTCCCTATATATCAATACAAAAAAATGCGTGGTAGATTTTCCTTGCAATGGTCCTTGGTGAAAATGTCTTCCAAGTGAGGGTTTATATCCGTAATTACGCAAGCACCCAAACGCACCATATAATAAATAACATGTATTTCAGGCTCTTAAAAGTATAATAAAAAGTAATTGTATAATATCTAATTGCAGCAATATAATCAAATAATTCAATGCATTTCAATTATTCTGATCAGAAGAAGAATCAGAAAAAAACCTCTACATTTTTTATTTCTCCCAAGTGCAACATAATCTTATTGTTTTAGAGAATTGCAGGAAATTAATATTTGCCAGTTCAACCTGGTTTAGATTTGGCCGTTGATAATCTCGAGATTAATATCTAGGTCGCCCGTGTTCGGTAGCGTGTTTAAAACACGTCTCCTTCTGTTCTCAATAAATACATGTGCCCTTTAACTCCATGTGTGGTCGAGTCAATCACGTATGTTTTTTCAGAGGGAGAGGGATAAATAGAAAAATCATGTCACATGTTATGTGCCTCTAATCTGAGCAGGATTGCCCGTAGTGTTTATTCTCAACACGTAGGCCTTGGCTATCTCAAGTTATTTACAGACTGTGAGCTACAGTAGTCCCTTATAGGGTTGGATGTGTCCCAACATCGAATCAAACGTGATGCTGTGTGAAACTCGAGTCAACTTGTGCAAACATCCTACACACCAACACCGTCTGAGTCGGAGTTATTGAACTACTCCGTGTGTGTGTGTGTGTGTGTGTGTGTGTGTGTGTGTGTGTGTGTGTGTGTGTGTGTGTGTGTGTGTGTGTGTGTGTGTGTGTGTGTGTGTGTGTGTGTGTGTGTGTGTGTGAAAGGAGAAACCGAGGCATAACACAATGAACGTAAGGTGACGCTTCAGGGGGAATATCATTACTAATTAAGAATATTAATATAAATACGAAGTGTGTGTGCGGTGTGTGTCGCCAAAATTCAGAACAGGGAGTAAAACGTTATTTAGGATGTTCATACAGATCTAGATTACAAGGAAAATATTAGTAGAACATGAACCCCAGGCAGACTCGGGGTTAGGAGAAAATGATGTTACATCTGCAGTCTGACTGCGCTCGGAGGAAGATTGCACGGTAATATCACAGCGCCATAGTGACATCTACAGGTTTGGAAACTGATGCACCAGGTGAGAGACTGTAGCGAAATAACTTTGATAGTATAAAAATTGAGTTTTTATATATCTGTAGGCTGTTGTATAGCCTATACACGAAGTAAAAAGATTTACGCATATCCTGCCGAGGTAATGTTTCACTCACTGAACCTTGAGACACATCTCCTGTGGGTGTGAAATTGAATGTTATTATTTGCTTTTTTGCAACGTGTTCGTGCTTTGCGGGATGAAAAACCAAGCAAAGAAAACAAGCATCCAATAAAACGCCTCTCTCCTCCGAGTTAATTATAGCTCCTTTTGGCGAGAAAATTGCATACTGCCAATGGTCATTTTACGTGTCATGACTCTTGTGACTCTGCCTGTGTTCATGTAGTTTGTCTCTCACTTGGTTTCAAGTAAATGGAAATAGAAAGGCAACACAATGGAAACAGTTCTACTCAGACACACTGACACAATTAAACCCCGAATAACATTTAATGATTGGGCGATGGGAAAGACGAATGTGTTGCTTAGGCCAACACAGGGTTTGTATTGGTTTCAGATGTGTTCTTGCTCTGAATTTGAGATACTCTACATCAAAGTAGGGTCTATGTATAACGTTAAGTCTGTCTTGCGTTTATGCTAAGAAGTTGACATGAGGCCTAATATCATGCAAATGTGCCAACGCGTTTCACCAATCATAGTCAAAAGCCTAATGTCATGACAATATGGATACATGTGCGCTAGTATTTATTTCTAGAATCTGGTTTTATAAATGCATTTTACGCACAACTAACATGTTTATGTGACGCACATGTCCACCTGTCGTGCAGGGGCCGTCCAAACGGCGGTAAAGTGCGACACAAGCGTCAGGCACTACAGGACATGGCGCGACCCTTGAAGCAGTGGCTTTACAAGCACAGAGACAACCCCTATCCGACAAAGACGGAGAAAATACTGCTAGCTCTGGGGTCTCAAATGACCTTGGTCCAGGTAAGGAATCTCCCTCATCAGAAGGATATACGTTTACTGTTACATATCTCAGTTTTAATATTTGTAATTTATGTATTTATTTATGAATTTATTTATCATATATATTTGTTTACTTTATTCAACCATTCTTAACTGGCTAGTCTAATCATAAGAGGATAAATACATGCTTAAACTATCTCTATATTATCATTCTGTGTGTGTGTGTGTGTGTGTGTGTGTGTGTGTGTGTGTGTGTGTGTGTGTGTGTGTGTGTGTGTGTGTGTGTGTGTGTGTGTGTGTGTGTGTGTGTGTGTGTAGGTGTGTGTGTGTGTGTGTAGGCCCATTTAGATTATTTATGTTGAACTTGTTACATATCAATTTTGTTCCTGAACAATTGTATGTCTGTATTGTATGTTGAAACACCATCGTTTCTTTTCCCGATTTTAGTAATCTTATAGTAATAATAATTCTCCTAATCACTTCCATTGTCTAAGAGCATAATAGATAAGTCATATCCTCCGTATGTGCTTCCTGTGTGTCCGTCTGGTGTTAATATTTCGCTACAGACGCATTCTAGTATGGTCCTCTCTATGGTGTCTATTTCTGGAGCTACCTTCATGGCCGCCATAATCTGTTCTTAATTTTGGTCCTAATGAAGCCCTTTGTTTTAGGGAGGGTGATCACAGCACAAAGGAATGTTTTGGACAGCCTACAGTATACACACTTACATTCAAGCTTAACATACAAAACACACACACACACACATGCCCTGGTGCATGCATGCACACACACATGACCAACACCATACTTATGTCACCCTGTGGTGATGACATTATGGTCAAAGGTTGTGTTGCTGCAGCTAGCCTGCCTGCTAGCCTGCCTGCTAGCTGTCTGTCTGTTCTTTATGCCACTGGGCGAGGCAGTGGGTTTGACTGGGGAAGTTTGATGCACATGGTGGGTTGCATTCTCTGACAATGTATGCCAACTTTCACTAGCCCAGCGACAGTGCTCTTTAGCCAGAGAGCCCTTCCATCTCTCTCTCTCTCTCTCTCTCTCTCTCTCTCTCTCTCTCTCTCTCTCTCTCTCTCTCTCTCTCTCTCTCTCTCTCTCTCTCTCTCTCTCTCTCTCTCTCTCTCTCTCTCTCTCTCTATGTCTCTCTCATCTCTCATCCCTGTCTCTGCATCTCTTTCTTTATCCCTCTATCTGTCTCTCTCACACACGCACACGCACTCTCTGTCTCTGTCTCCCGCTCCATCTCCCTGGTCTCTCTCCACCAGCCCCGGACGGCTCCGCCAGGCCTCCCGGTGTGACACGACCCCGGGGCCGAGGCGAGGGGACACGCTGGTGGTGGGACCGGCTGGGTTAACGAGACACACGATATTGAAATGCAGCGAAAGATCCGGAAAAAAATAAGTACTCTAGCATAAGGCGGCAGGCCCCTTCATAAGCCGCTTGAAGTCTATTGAGCATGAAAAGTTATTCTAGTATAACATCTAATGGTGTCCGTCTCTTGTGAAATGGAGAGGGCTGGGTCGAATATCCTTTTATTGCGTTTCGAAGACAGCGTTTGAAAAGAAAGGGGAAAGAAAAAAAAAAAAACGGTATTATTAGAGGGAGGGCTGTTCCGTCCAGAATAAGCACGCAGGACGTATGAGTCGGGTTGGAACGCGAGTTAATGAAACGTTGCGTTCGTTGGCCCGCGCGCGGCGTTTTCGGGGTGTTAAACGATCCTGAATGTCTTCATGAAAAGCTTTGATACAGGCTGGATGAATGCTGTGGTGAGTCTGGCTGCTGCAGCCTGTTTCCCTCCACTGTCTGGGATGTTTCTCACAGCTCTGGTTCACTGCCTCGGATAGCGGGGCGGACCGCTATCAGCAACACCACATTACGCTATGGTACACGACACGACGCTACACTTTGCTATACTACTCTGTGCTACATTAGTGCTACTGGGACTACGCTACACTACATTGCACCGCACTACTGTATGTTACACCTCGGTGCACTAGGCCACAATACGCTGTGTAAACACGTGTGTAAACAGAGATTGGAGAAGACAGAGCAGACCTTTTCATAAAGGATAGTCTTTGTTTTGTCATGCATGTGGAGGTGTTTGGTATCAAAACAATAACAGCAATCTGTATTTTCTTTTCCTCCCTGATCTTCTGGCTGCGGCTTGTCTTTCCACCCCTCTCT
>NC_090064.1:6421730-6497374 GCF_038355195.1 Osmerus mordax
AGTGTGGAGTGTTTGGGATTCGCTCAGGTCCACAGTGCACACACACAGTGCACACACACAGTCCTACCGACAGCGCCCCCCCCCCCCCCCCCCCGCCCCCCCCCCCCCCAGTCTGAAAACACAGCTGTCCCAAAGAACAGCAGACTCTTAACCGTAACCCACGCTGTGTGTATAAAACGCTAATTGTTTCCATTTGAAAAACAGACCCCGCGTCTAAAGCTATTGTCCCCAGACGTGCGTGTGTGTGTTCCCACGGGCGAAGCCGGGACTGAGGGTGGGCACGGAAAGCACAGGGACCGAGCGAGAGCGTGGGCGTGTGTGTGTGAGAGCGAACGAGAAGCAGAGCCTCTTAATGAAAGACTGAAGGTGTGACCTAAACAACTCGGAGCGGCCCTCACATCATGCTAAGTGTGTGTGAGGGCCAGGAACCTCAAGCCGACCCCAGGGCAGTTGTAACACAATGTCGCAGAATGCAGAGCAAACATATCATTTTGGTTCCAGCTCCACAGAAAGGGTTATTTTAGTCAAAGAAAACACTTAAAGAATCCGAGCAAATTGTGTTTAGGCAAGACATTCGGCGGTTGTGCATTTTCTTTTCTTTTTTTCTTCTCCTTTCAGCTTTTTGTGTACTGCGAACAATATCCTGTTTGTGTCTGTGAACATTATTGGGGAAGGCTAAAGGCGGGAGACGCTTGGGGGACGTTGCGGTCTGTCTGTCTGTCTGTACCTCCACGGTGCCGAGGGAGAAAGTGGTGGTGAAGATAAGTCGTCTGCGGACTAGCTCAGTCCCCCCTCGCCAGATGACCCCCTGCTGGGTGCGCTCAGGACGTTAATGCGTCCCCTGATCCCGCTAAGCTCTCTGCTGTCGTGAGCGCCGCGTTTGAAATGTGCGCAGACTTGATCCACAGACAGCTGGGCCTGAATCTCTCCTCCCCTACCCCAGCCTCTGGAAGCCTCCATCAAGTTGCCGGGTGCTGCAAACACACACACACACGAATCGCCTGGCGGTTTCACTGTAAACACACACACACACACACACGCACACAGTCAAATGGCTTGGCGGTATCACTGCATACACACACAAGCACGAAACCGAACGCTTTAACAAGCTATTTACTTTCTCATCGAGTGGCTCTCCAGGCCTCTTATTTCGTTGATTTACGTGCCCTGATTAAGCTCGTGTTTACAGCCGGCCCGTAAACACACGCGCTCACGGAGGTTTGAAACCGCCGAAACGCTGTTATTATTTCTGCATCTCCAAAGACAAAGTGTGATTCTCATCCGGGGATCCTTGTTATCTTTCCCCCGGCCCCGAGGCTGCAGCTCGACAGAGCAGGAATGTCGCTGTGTCATCTGCCTCGCAGACGCGCAGGGGAGAGAGGCAGCCGAGGGGTTCGATGGCTGCTTCGCCGCCGCTTTCGTTCCTGAGACCCAATTTGCACCACGGCAATCATGTCGTGACCTCCGGTACCGTCCAAAAAAAAACAAGTTGTTCCTTATAAAGACAACTCAACTGTGAATGTGCCTGTTTACTAGCATTTAAAGGAAATAAATGACGTTTTTTTTCCACTAGCCCAGCTTGTCTTCTGGCTATAAGGCAGGTTTTGTTTACACTGTTTATTTAAGGTGAAACCTTTACCTGAGGTTCAAAAAACTCTGGCGATGTTCTGAACTAGAGGATTAACTAGCCCAGTGAGAAGTCTTAATGCGGTTATTTCATGCAGCTACAGCATGTCGTCTGTGTAGACTACCAGCAGCCTGTATGGATTCATATGGTGCAATATTCGCGTTGGTCATTTCCGTCTCTATTCCCAGTTAATCTTTTCATTTCACGACTTTTCCCTTTGTCTACTTTGCTGTCATGGAAGTCTTTGTCGCTGTCGGTGAAGCAGACAGTATTTTCCATATTCCATAAGGTGTCTCTCTCTGTGGCTTGTCACTGGCAGAACAGTAAAGTGGCAGAGTGGGCCTTTCGAAGCCCCAGACTTGCCTAGCTCCCGGGCCCAGAGGGGAGGAAGGGAGGAGGGGAGTCCCAGAGACGGATTGGCAGTAACAGGTACAGGGGAAAAGTGCCATTGCCATTCACAGGCTTCTTTTGACATTATAAAAAAAAGAACAGGCTCTTAAAAGAAAGAACTGAAAAATACGAGGCCACGGCCAAGCCGTGCAGTATGTCAGGAGAGACTGAAGGAGAGACGGTGAGAGTCGGTCTCTCCCTCTCAAGCACATGGTTAAAAGAACATACTCTACATGTTGGGATATACAGGACGTAGGGGGCCATGCCTGGTCTATGTGCCATATCTGTAAAGGCAATACTATTAGAGACTATTAACACTACAAAAACTTCATATTAAGCCCTTTCAGGGGGGTTCCTAGTGTCCTGGTCTTGGTTTGTACCTGTAGCTGCTGTTTCTCTCGAACATGGCTGCAGCCGTTCTGACTCATCTGCAGGCCAGCCCCTTCTGAGTCATGGCCTCTGATTTGGCCTGCCGCGTTTGACCGGAGTCATGGCCTCTGATTGGCCTGCGGGGTTGATCTCTGGCCAATGGTAGGGGGGTAGCAGTGATTGCCTCTCGTCTGCCACAGCATGTCTATTTCTCCCTGTCTGAAACTTAAGTGAGGTGAGCTCACTCACTACATTTGTGTTTGTGTCTGTCTGTCTGTGTGTGTGTGTGTGTTGCATTGACTTGTCTACTAATTCAGCCCAGCCTCTGGTTAGTACAGAGGAAGCGGGTGTTTACTGTTGTTTGTTGCTAACAACAGCAGCAGCTGTAAATGATGATCCCCCACACACACACACACACACACACCCCTCTAAGCAGGTGGATGCTTTTCTTCTCTCATCTGTCCTTCACCGCTCCCTTGTTTTCCCCCCGTAGTTCGGTTTCATCGCTCTCCTTCCAATCGTCGTTCCGTAGTCCTCTGTCTTCTGACCTGCAGGGATGTTAAGTGAGCAACTATTTGTGGGACTTTCAACGCAACGCCAAAAACCATCAGGCTTCTTTGCTTTCCCCTCAGCGATCTTAAAGCCGCTCTATGAAACCCCAGTGTCAATATAACTGAAAGGGAAAATATAAGGGGACTGCCTTTCAGTAGCGAAAAAGTCCAGAAAAGAAGAAAAAAAAAGAAGTGAACCAAAGAAAAAATAATAGAAGGCTTGCTATGATTTATTGACGATTTGTAGTTTTTTTGGCACAGCGATTGTTTTAAAAAATCTGAGTTTGAGATGTTTTAGGCAGCGGGGTTTGGAAATACGAGTTTTGCGTGCAGTGGTCCAAGTCCAGTTTTCTGGGTCCATATTTTGCCGGGGCAGAGGGTTGTTCTGGCTGCGCAGGAGTGACGGAGGGAGGGGGGGAGGGTGCAGCCCCGCCCTCACCTTGCCTGGGGGTGGGAGGAGTCACACAAGTACACCGTATAGGAAGAGACGGGATCTGGACACTGGCTGCCTCAACAAAGGCCGAGTGGTTCTCTGCTCTGACACATGCTTGCAGGCAAACACACACACACACACTCACATGCATACACACACACACACTCACACACAAACTGTACTGCCTTTTCAGGCACATTTGGTACTGCACAGAAACATGAAGACAGAGTAAATATAATGAATACAGCTGGCAGTCTTTACACTGTAAATAATGTGCAAAGTGCTTTGGTACTTTGCTGTTAGGTTATCATGTTGTGTTAGTTTTCTTTTTGGTGACGCTTCCAAATTGACATTGGTATCTAACCCAGCCCATCTCCTGACTGAAACTGAGTAAACTTGGATATAATATGCAACAGTGTAGCACTTAACAATATAAATGGGCATTCCCTATTCTAACCAAGCCTGTTACAATCACTTACAAACCTCCAACTGTAGCACTGCTGTAACAGTAATCAGACTAGATACAAGGTGGATCTCATGTACTAATAAAAGCCATTTATTGAGTTTAGTGATAACTTCATTCTTGAAAATGGAATCTGTCTTTAGCATCATGTCCAAATACAAATTCAAAAGACACTATTAGGGTTTGGGAATGGAACATTTCTGATGGATGCACGGTGTAGCCCATAGCTGGGCTGTGTAGCGAGGCCCAGCTGAGTTTCCACTGCTGTCTGAAGTAGAAGAAAAGATTTCACCTGACACAGTGACATAGAGAGTCCTGTCCAAAAATATCACATATTTTAAAATAGCCGATGGGGTGGATGACAAAACGCTTGTTCTAGACATACAACAGATCTGATCTTTCCTCGCATAAACAACGTACGCAAACGTCATTTGATTTATCGCGGCTGGACTGCATGGGAACAGCCCATCCACAGCGCCTGAACCACTCTGTTACGGGGAGTCACTCAGGCAAAAGGTGAAACGGAGGAGAGACTGATAGAACAATTGGAGCCCAATTGTCCTCCCGCCTAACATGCTCTCCTCTCTCACACACACCTCGCTCCTCTCTCACGCACAAGGGTTGTGTGTGTGAGAGAGGAAAGCAAGTTAAGAGGGGAGGACAATGGGGCTTGGGGGGAAAGAGGAGAAACTCAGAGATGAAGCGAGATAAGGAGTCAGGCCGTAGGAGAGAAAGATGAGAGAGGAGATGAAGCCAGATTGGAGAACGTGAGAATTTTACCGGAATGTTCTTGTGAAACCTGAAAACCCTAGCCGTGGTCTGTTCTGCAGCGTAATCATGTCCCCCATCTCTCGCTCCCTCTGTCCATCTCTCTCTCTCTCCCTCGGTTTCCCCCCCTCTCTCTGCCTCCCTTTCGTAATATCCCATCTCTCCCGGTGGAATTCGACTATTAGGAGAGAACAGGAAACAACAGGAAATGTCCTAATCAGCCTGGTATTAGCCTTGCCCTGAGCCGCACCGTCAGCACGGGTCACTGCACACGGAGCAGCAGCGAGCTACGCGAGGCGCTCCCAGTGATTAGGTGCCTGCTTGCCTCCGCAGGGGTCTGGATGCCAGATTTAGGGCTTAGGGGAGTAAGAGGGTGGTGGAGAGAGGGGGTGGAGAGAGGTGGTGGAAAGAGGTGGTGACGTGCGCCGGCGGAATCCGTCTGTCCTGTCCTTCCCTCCGTCCTTGGAGAGAGAGAGAGAGAGAGAGAGAGAGAGAGAGAGAGAGAGAGAGAGAAAGGAGAGGGGGAGAGGGAGGGAGGGAGAGAGAGAGAGATAGAGAGAGAGAGGGCACGAGGACGGTCGGCGGGGTTGTCCGCAGCTGTGCGGGGAGATGCACTCTTTTTTCTTCTTCTCTTCTCTCCTCTCCTCTCTCCTTCTCTCCCTCATCTCCTCTCCTCCTCCCCTGTGCCTCCTCCCTTGTCGCCATCCGACCTCCGTCGCAAACAAGCGTGGGAACCGATTCCAGCGAGCACTCGCAACAGAGTGTTCATTAGTGCTCAGCCGTGGGGGAGGCGCAGGGGTGGGGGAGTGGGGGTGTAGATATGGGCGATGACATTGTGGTGGTGGCAGTTCGACTGGCAGCTTGTTAAAACACCCATATGCTCCCAGACACTCCCTTTACAGGGCGATGTGGTGCGGGGCGGAAAGGATGGCGTCTCCGTGCAGTGTGCGTGTGCATCTGTGTGTGTGTGTGTGTGTGGCTGTGTGGAAGTCTGGGAGGGCATTCGCCCTAACGGAAAGCAGCTGGCGTCCACATGAGACCACCTCACCTTCCACAGCCCTGGGCACGTCTGGACTCAACATCCACACATGCACTCAGCACTGCAGGCCATTACTGTACCTGAGCAAAGGATTCTGGGGGATGGAGTTCTACCTGGAACTGAGAATCAAACACTGGGCTTAAGGCCGAATTATACTACTCCGACTCCGTTACGGACAGACAGACGAACGGAGTCGGATGGATTTGTAGAATTTATAGTACTCCGAAGGCTGTGGGTGCTGAAAACACTTCACAGAAGAGTAGGTGGCGCTGCACTGCGATGCTAGCTAGTTTATCGAAAAGTCGGAGCAAGTTTACAAATTGGCCGTTTCATCAATAAAATAAGCACATTTTCAGCAACTACACTGCCCATTTCCAGTCACATTTTAATTCAGATGCTGATTAACATGTACTGTTTAGCTGAAATAATAAAAACTTACAGCAATGGCGGTCAAAGGATTCTGTTTGTCTCGTTGGTCACGGCAACCCCGCCCCTGACGCAAGCGGTTCTTAATACGGACCAATCCCAGCCAAGGGGTGTCCGTAAAATGACGGACGGACGGATAGTCAGGAAAATCAGGATGTGCACGTAGAGCTCTCCGAGGGGCACGGAGAGGGCTCGGAGAGGGCGTTCCACATCGGAGAGGGCGTTCCCTGTGTCCGTGTCCGTGAAAACGGAGTCGTACAAATCGGCCTTTACACATACGCACACAGGCAGGGCGAGCTTGTGGCCCGATGCACATCCACACGCACTTCCCCCAAGCCTGACCGTAAGCATTAAGAACATTACGTGTGGTTGGTTTGTCCATGTTTTAAGACATGACCCTCTACCCTGTTCATTACTTTCCTAGGACACAGTGTAGTTCCCTTTTCAATATACTTCTCTCCTCTCATGTGTCCTGTTCTCCCCTCTCTCTTCACCTCTTTCTGTCTCTCTCTCTTTCTCTCTCCCTCTCTCTCGCTCTCTCTCTCTGGTTTTCTGACTGTACTGTCAGCCACATGTGAATCTTGCTTGTTTTCAAACTAAATATTAGAGAGTGGAGTTTGTGAGTCATGTGAAACATTGTTTCTGTTCCTGTCAAATGATTTCAGTCATTACATTTCAGTACCTTTGTACAGTTCTCCCTGGCTATTTGTTTTGCATCGTAATCAAGGCACACAAACACACACAGACACACACAGACACGCACACACATGCTCATATTTGGCGTTTGAGCAAAAACGTCATTAATCCTCATTGGCCCCGGGGTTCACAGAAGAATTAAACATTGTTCTCTATTGTTCTTGCAGAACCCATGGACCATGGATCAAGTAAATGTGACAAGTGAGTGTTTATTATGGTGCACAGCACTGGTTTTTAAGCGCTAACTCTTCACATACTACTGCTTATTAATCAGTAGAGAGCTGCATTGCTAATCCTCTCCAAAAATGTTTGTGCGTGTCTGTGTGCGTGTCTGTGTGTGTGTGTGTCCTCAGTGTCGGAGGGGGCGGGACAGTGGCGGCGCAGAAGGAAAGGGTTCGGGGTAAAGACGAGACATACTGGAAGGAGATCAACGCCGCCATGGCCTTGACCAACATGGCGCAGAGAAAGGACAGCCCCTCGTCAGGGACGACCAGCTGCATCATCCAGAAGTCGTCCCACATATCGGAGGTCAAGACTGTCAAAGTGCCTCTGGTGCAGAAGTATTAACGTCCGCCACGCAGCCGCCAGTGCCCTTTTTATGCGACGACAAAATAAACATTCCTGTTTTTACAAAGCTCACAACACGAGTGGAAACAGGAAAAGCAGGAACTGTCTTCTTTGGTGGTGTCGGTATGGCGTCGGTCGCACGGAAAAGAAGACAGGCCTTTATACAGTTTTTTTTTTTTTTTTTTTTTTTTACGTCTGTTAGTGTGCACTCGCAGCACATTAGACAAGTGTTGATTATCGTTAACTGCAGTATTCTCAACGAGACACTTTTGTAATGTTAACTTATTTGATGAGTCGGATTTGAATTTTTATACTATACAGTTTTTTCTCTTTTTTTTTCTTTTTTTTTGCCAAAGTGCCTTTTTGGAAGCGCCACACCGTCTATGGTCAAAGTCACAGATATTATAGTGCCTCTCAGATTGTGAAGGATTATCTGTAAAGGGAAACACAATGGTCAAATGTTTCCTGAAAAAGAATCGTTCTGAATTGGTTTCTGTCACTCTCACGTGCCTTACAGGGGGGAGAACCTCCCCATCGGAAGCACAGCTGACCTTAAGAACTCAAACACACACACACAACCCCGCCCAAAACACCCACACGCACGCACGCAAAAGATATTCGCCGGGCAAAAGCAGCAGTCTCTGATAGCAGTGTGTTCCCTGATAGTTTTGTCTGTGCTCTTCATTATGACTGTACATGTAACCCTGTTATGGCTCAGTCAGACCCCATAGCTGACCTGCCAACAATAACTGTGAACACAGATAAGACTGACCAGCCAACACTCCCACTCAGCTGGGCTCAGAGACTGAAGCCATATGGAGCCCACTGTCCCCTCCTCCCTGCAGCCTCCCTGCCCAGCCCTCGGCCTTGGTTAGCATCGTACCGGGGAAGGATCCTTCCCATCAGCACATTTTGAAGTTGCACCTCACACGTGCGCTGACACACACGCACACACCGCACACACCACACACACATTTGGAGGCTTGGTACTGTATCTGTTTAAACAAAGAGGGCCATGACCTAAAAGGGATGTTTTTTTTAGTTGCTGGTTATCAGTGTTGTTTTGTTTGAGCGACGTTGCCTTCTCACATGGATGGTCGATGAACAAGGTACTGCGGGGCCAAAGGCCCTCCTCTCCCCAATCTCACCCGTCTGTATGATCTCTCCCCCCCCCCCCCTCCACCCCACAGCTGTTTAAAATTACATTCTAATTGCTGTTTACAAGAACGCAGAGACAGACTAAAATGTTTGATGATCTCTTTTTTCTCTCGCTCTCTCTCTCTCTTTCTCTCTCTCTTTCTCTCTCTCTGTCTCTCTCTGACTCTCATTCTCCAAATCGCAATTTTCAGTATTATCTCTTCAGCCAGCAAGTGTTCAAGTGTTTGTTATTGTGAGTTTGTATACGTGCGGTTGTTCGGTTATATCAAAGTTTCCCTTGGTTAACCGTACTTAACCGTACTGCATTAAGTACTCCTTATGTGATTGTATGGAAAGACTGTCCTTTAAATACTTATAAAGTATGGACATGCATATGTTATTTACATTGTAGCAGTCAGTGCCAAGTTCGCAATTGAGAGAAATTGAGTTGGACTGTCGGGGTAACCATAGTTGGCCATTTCTGCCGACTGCCTAATTTAATGTATATCTTCAAGGTACTGTTTGTGTGTCAAAATGTACACTCCTTTAGGCCTCGCGCGCAGGTTTGCCTTTTGTTTGACAACCTAGACTGTGCTTGTGGTGGATGTGTTATGAAGACAAGCTGCACAGAGTCCCTTTTAGACCTGTTCTTGATCTTGAACGTGCGAACCCGTCACAAAGCGGCACTCAGTCCTCAGCAGAAACACGGCGTCTCTCGCCGAGGGAGAGGATGCGAGACAACGTGTTGACTATACATATCTACAGTCGAAGGGGGAAGGGGGGAGGGGTCAACTAAAGAGGTCAACCCACGTTATTTCCAGTTTGCCGTGCCTATTCTGCACGGCAGTCGTTCCCCAGTCTCTGTTGGCGTGGGAGAAGTGGGGGGCGGGGTGGGGGGGGGGGGGGGGCGGTGTCCACATGTGTTTTCTATCCACCTGATCCAGGGAGGGAGGGTGCTGCAGGGCAGACTAGAGCCCCGTCTCCATGTGCCTCTAATACCCCTCCGTCCTCCCACTGCATCTGGCTCCAGCCCTCACACCTCACACGGAACATACTCTCGCCCCGGGAGAGGACAAGGAGACAGCCCGTCACCAGCACAGAGCAGCCATTGTTGCCGTACCTGCAGCCCTGGCAGAAGCGGTCGGTAAGCAGCCACAGCACAGCCCGGGCACATAGGCAGTTCCACATGTATCGGTACTGTTGTGCATCTTTAGGCTGTACAACCTCCCGATTTTAAATAATGCTGACAAGTAGAAAGGGGTTTTCTTTCTTTTTTTGTCATATTATGTTAGAAAATCTATAAATTATTAAGGATTGTACAAAAAAACTAAAGAGGTGACGGTAGTCAGTTTTTTTTATTTTTTATTAAGTTATATGAATTCAGATTTTTGATAGAGACTGGATTTTTATCCAATGACCAAATGCATAATATCTCATTGTATTGTCTGATCGCATTTATGTCAAAGTTCTTGTCTTTCCTTTTTTAAACTATGGTTACTGCCACCAAACAATGAATAAACCTTTAAACAAATTCAATTATATTGCCTTTTTACTCAGTGGGTGTTTTTTTTTCTTTCATTATAAGGTTTTGTTTTGTCTCCATTCCACAATGCCAAATGTGAAACAGTATGGATGAGATTGCCATCAACACACTAAATGCTTTGAGGATACGCAAGACAATCCTGCATGAACACATTTTAGGAGGCCATTGCTAACCCAACCCTTTGTTTGGTGAATAACTCAGCAAAAAAGACTCACAAACCATCATGTAGTGATGGGGCTGTGATTAGCCGGGGGTTCAAGAACAGAGTGTTTACGTCTCTCACTTTCTATCCTGGGCTTTCTAGATAAGAGAGCCATTCATTACACTCAAAACAATTTCTCCATGGTTTCTCCTCGGTTAAAACGGCAAAACTGAATACAAATACTAGCCCTGAAATAGCTTCTCGGGAGTGCATGGATAATGTTATTTCCTCGATGCAAAAACAGAGTTTGTACCGTGACGCATCTGTCTGTGTTCTGATTGTACAGCACTTTGGTCAACGGTTGTTGTTAAATGTGCCTCTATAAATAAACTTGACTTGACTTGAATGTCAATACCGCCTGTGTGGGACAACATGCTTGTTTACAATGCGGAAGGCGAGGTTTCGCCTAAACAAACGAATCAGAGCAACCCTCAGATTTAGGCTGGTTGTGTACATTAACGGATCGCTCCTCCTCTGCGATGCATGGGTAGCCTATCTTGATGCTGGAGAGAATATGGACGACGCTGGAGCTGTCGCACATACAATAATCTCTCCCTCTCTCTTTCTGTCTCCCCCCTGTCTCTCTCTCTCACACACACACACCACAGCCCCTCTCCCTTCAGTAAGGCGAAATGGAGGAAGAGAGAATTTGGGCGTGCCTAGGTGTGTCCTTGTCCTCGGGGTTCAATCCTGGCACCTGGCTGGTCTCTGGTAATGTCTCTACCATGCCACCGCTCATCCCGAACCCGAGCCCAGACACCAGGCCAGGGCCAAGGCCCCTCTCACGCCAGACAGGGGAGGGGTGGTGGGGTGCTGGTGGTGGTGGTGGTGGGGGGGAGTCAATGGGATGAGAGCCACCGGCAAGCAGGGAGACAAGGAGAGACCTTGAGAGTGTGTGAGAGAGAGGGAGCAAGCGAGAGAGAAAGAGCAGAGCAGAGTGGAAGAAACACCACAGACTGACAGCGTGGACTGCCCTCTGCACAGACTGACAGCGGGGAGGGACTGCCCTCTGGCCCGGAGTTGCGTCAGGCTGTCAGGACCAATCAGGAAGGAGATCCCTGAGGGGCCGGCTCACGGTCCGGCCAGTGAGCACTGGAGACGGGACGTGGATGGCTTGAGACAACTGGACGTCACCTCTGCTCATCACCCCCTCCCACCCCCACCCAGACCCCAGCTCTGACTCTTTTCCGAAAATGTGTTTCAGGTGTTTGGACCCCGCCTCCCTCGCTCCCCTCTCTCGTCCCTCATTAGGCCAGGCAGGCGCCCTGCCACCCCACCACTGAGCGAGAGTTTCCATCGAAAACTGAGCGATATTCCATCCCTTTGTTCTTTTTTTTTTTTCCTCTCTTTCTTTCTTTTTAACCTTCTTTTCTTTCCTTGTTCGTGCCTCCTCCTTCCCCTGATCGCTGAGAGCTTCGTAAGGCGTTGCGGAACTCCCCAGTCCCCCCCCCCCACCCCCCCCCCCCCCCTTATCTCGGAACGGGAGACAGACAAGTGGAGATGCTTCCCTCTGGCAGGAGGAGGGCTTGACGGAGTCCAGATCACCTGGGCTGATCGCCCTGCCAGGAACTCCAGTTACCGTCAGGGCTAAACCACACGCCATGAAACCCTAGAACACAGACAGGCGCTCCAAAAATCATTTACGTATTTGCTATTTGATGAGGAAACATGAGTCCCACGGCATACTGAAGTAATTATTTACCTTGCAAGGATATTGCACAGAAAGGCAAAAAAACAAAACATTCATCAGACTTAGTCATTTTGCATATTTCTACTTTTGGAAAAAACTATAGAAACACACACTGTCTCTTTGTCACACACACACACACATAAATGTTGCATTCCTGAGACAAATCACTGATTATAAACCAGTTTTGGATGCAATCATGTGAACAATAGAAGCTGTGTGGATCAGTGGTAAGGTCACAAGTGTCTTCTGAAGCGAGCAGGTGTTGTAGCAGTCATCACAGAGGTCATGGTCAAGGTCAGTGTGCTCAATAGTGTGTGTGTGTGTGTGTGTGTGTGTGTGTGTGTGTGTGTGTGTGTGTGTGTAGTGTGTGTGTGTGTGTGTGTGTGTGTGTGTGTGTGTGTGTGTGTGTGTGTGTGTGCGTGTGTGTGTGTAGCGTCCACTGGGACAGGGGTCACTGCAGAGCAGGGATTGTCTGGATAGACCATGGAATCACTGTGACCTGGAGGAATGTCCAAACTGAAGAACTTTCTTTGTTCCTCCAGAAACTGGTGGATTTTATTATGATACATTATAAATCATGCAAATAAAATAAAATGGTGGAATAGGATTGCTATCTTGGTGTGGTGACACGTAATTTCCTGAGTTCCTGGGAGGAAAATTAACATACAATATTGATAATATGATAATATTGCTTGAGTTCCTGTTATCTCCTTCACAACTGAGTCAGAGTGTTTTTTTTTTCTTTTTAGATCAATTTAGACTAGATCAAAACATTTGAATATTGGAGCAAAAACAATGTTAGCAATAGACAAAATGGGTTTGTTTTCATAAACTCCGTTTCTTTAAGGGATTATTTCCTCAAGACATTTCACTCTGCTTCCAAAAAGAGAGACGAATCTTGGCTTTGTGTCCTGCTGCTTATTGTATTATTTTATTAAGGCCGCAGATGTTGAACCATACTCCTGCTTCCAATTCTGCAGCGAGTTGGTCACCACTTTGCGAGTCTGCTTCTTGCTAAGCTAACCTGAGGCAGAAGAACATATTTCCTGTCCTCATTTCTCATAATAAATTTCCCAAAAACCGCAGAAAAACATGGAGAAAATGTCACTTCATACAAAGCCACAAGACAATGCTCGAATTGGCCAGATGAGGACATCTTGGGTGTTTTTTCAGGTGGATATGTTCCCTATTTGGTTCAGTCAAAACATATGTGAAGTAAACAAAAAGTGAACATCACATATCAAAGTTCAGACCAAAGAGAATTGCTGTTACTTGTACAAGACGGAGAGTGAAGGCATGTATGTTATTCTGAAAGGAGAGTTGTGAAACCGTGGACAAGATCTCTAACCAGGAACACCCCAGTCTGACCAAGGAGCCAGGAAGCATTCCTCTTGACGAAAGCATTACTCTGTCTGTGTAATGGAACTAACATTGGCAGGTAGTCAGACCAAAACAGAAAATATCTGCATCCTTACAGTGCCTGTCAAGAGTCAGCCTTGTTCATGCTCTTACTCCATGCTCTTGGTCAAACAAAACCATTTAAATTGTAGTCAAGTAACATTGAAAAAAACTCATGTGAACCAAGACCCTCTAAACGTGGGAAACTGAGCCTACTCTAAACCTAATGCTCAGCTTAGAGCTTTAAATGACTAGCTAGCGGTGTCTAGCTGCCAGAGTCCAGCATGTTTTGTACAGCCACATACACTGTGGGGTCGGCCTGGGTGTTTGTTCCAGAGTAATGCCTGTGAATTATCTCCCTCTTTGCCAGGCCTTAGTTGAGCCAGGAGTCAGGGATTGCATTTGAGACGATCACACACACCAACAGACACACACACAAACAAACACACACCAAAAGACACACACACAAACCCAGACACACGCACAAACACACACCAAAAGACACACACACACACACACACAGACACACACCAGCAGACACACACACACACACATACACAGTTAAACCACAGAAAGGTTTAGCTGCTGCTTCTGCCTCAGCTGTTTCCCGAAACTCCTCAAATCGTTCTCCTAATTGGCTGCTTTCTGTCCTCCTGAGACAGACCTGGATGGCCAGCCTCGGCAAAACAACGTCCTGCTCCAAGGGGATTGTGGGTAAGAGCCAACCTCCGCTGCCAAAGAGGATGAGGTAGAAGCGAAGGGAAGTAGAAAAACAGTAGAGAGAAGTAGAGATAAGTGGAGGGCCAGGATAACTGTTCACTTTTGGGTAAGAACTTGTTGATCCTGAACTGGAGAAAACAACCATGAGAAACTTTGTATCTGTCGTACATACAGATGACATGATCAAACTTCCCCCAAGGGGAAATTTGTATTGGACTCCATGCTGCAGTTTATCCCAGTAAAAACACCAACCCTACTGTTCCAGTATATAATATTATATCCTTCTTCTCTACAGTATGCCATTACAATATGGAGAGAGTTTTGAGTTCAGACCACAGGACCCTTAAAAAAACAGAACACCTTTTAATAGTTGGGCACTTTTCAATATTTCAATACATGTTGGAAATTCCAACAGTTTAACTCTGGTCAGGTGGAAGTCCCAGTCTAGTAACGGATGTGGCCAGAACAGAACAGCCGCAAACGCTCCTCGCATAACGGCAGCTGGGGGATACACAAGTGAGACGTAATAAAGGCTCGCGTCGACGTGTCAGTGTGTAACTTTTCTTCAGAGAAAAAGTTCAATCAAATTCCTCACCCCCGTCTGGTGAAAGCACGTCAGTGGCAGCAGATGTAAGAGATGGCATCGGGGGCAGGAATGTGGCCTGGCAGTGCCGGCGGACGGGGGTGGACGCTGATTTCTCGTCACGTTAACGCTCAGCGTTTGGAAGCATGGAGATACATGCGGACGCAGTCTCCCGACAAGAGCAGCTTATGTCTGCATGTATGGAGTATCGGGTCTCATTGACCATAGCAGGGGAAAAATCACAAACATTTCCATGTGTGTCCGGACTCTAACCTCCTTGAGCGGTCCTTTAGTGTATGATTAGGATATTAGGCAAAATCGGACCATATTACTGCTGTGCAAATACAGGCGCTCGGGCGCGCGTGCACACACACACACACGTGCATACTCAGACTACACCGCTGTAGCTCACGAGCTCATGATATTACACGAACAGAGGGAGAGAGATCATCTGTCTGGGGAGCTGGATTTTTAAAAAGTGAGAGAAAACGAGAGAGAGAGATAGATAAAGCGAGTGAAAGGGAGAGAGAGTAACAGAGGGTGTGTGTGAGTCAGTGTGTGTGCACATCTAAACCTTGTGGCATGAGTGTGGCAGCCAGGTCTCAGTGCCAGCAAATAAATACGCTTCACAATGCTGTGTCCCAGAGTCTGAGCCAGAACTGTAATGTTACCATCAATCTGGAATCAAATGGGCATAGTCTGCCAGTGCAGGAGTCTACACTTCCAGATGTTAGTATGGGACTTGTATTTATTTAGCTTCTCATCTGATATGTATATTTCTACACAGGCCTGGGCCTTATGGTGGAGACGTCTGGCTGTAGGAAATTCACCGATTATTGAAGTTGGTCGTATGATGCACTACAGGCTGTTGTTTAGCTTTGCCAAGGTGACATTTTTCATCCAGTGATCGAACATTATCACACTATGGAGAGGTCAAATGAAAGCTCATAGGAGATAGGTTCAGGTTCTCCTACAACATCCAATCTTTTCTGCTAACTGAGAGCTCAGTGGAGACACAGACAAGCAGAGATTATCAGAGATTAGGATGTGGACTACATTTCAGTCTGATGGATTGGCCGTCTTCATTGAATCAACATTGAATTCATCTCTGACCACCGTCTCATTGTATCCCGGCCTCTGTACTCTGTCTGTCTGCGGGCCAAAGCTATAAACAGCCAGCGGTATCTTCTAGAATGGTGGATGGCTGTTGATCTATGCAAACCCAGATGCTCTGGCAGGTCTGAGGCCTCGACTCTGCTTGGCTCCGATCTCACGTTGACGTGAAGCTAAGTTTATCTTAATCCCCGAATCATCGTCTTCATACAAGGACTCCAAGATATTGTACAGTAGCAGTGTATTTACCGTAACTCAACTTTACGAGCAGATTAGATTTAAGAAGTTGCCGTTGCGCCTCATGAACATTTAGTCTGTGACCCATGAGGTCATCCACCACTCTGTTTTGTTCCGAGGGTTCATCGTTGGAAACGCATGCAACCCTTTGGCCTCGAGTCTTGGTCGGGATCGGAAATGTAACTCGAGCGTATTTTCTCAGACAAATCCCACCTTTTGGCTCCGAGCGATCCCGATGTTGGCGTCTGTAGCTCGGTACCTCCATGCAATTCGGTTTTAATGCGGAGGGAGGAGGAGGGGATAAATCAAGGTTAAAACAGGGAGAACACACAGTGACGGCTCCAGAAAGATAAGATCGGGACTGTGGATCTGCATGAAGATAAACCACCTCTCCTCGTGTCGTGTGGGGGAGACAGGAGGGGATGACATCAGGAGCAGTCTGGTCGGATTCCTCCACATCCAGCAGAGGCTATAACCACACTCTCCTGGATCTCCTCAGACCTTAGCGTGGAGGAGGAGTAGATGAAGGAGACCATGACCTCACCGCAATATAGCCCGCTACTGTCTGCCGCTTGATTGGACGAATGTAAATATTTGAGTGCGCCAAGTGACTCGCCCGCCGCGAGGCCGGGCCAAGGCATCCTGCGCCGTCGTAAATGAGTTTGGGGAGCCACTTGCACCCCTGGGCCCTCTAGGGCAAGGAGCCAAGGCTACCCCGTAGGGAAGCAGAAATTGCCTACTGACCCGCGAGGGCTGGGGAGAGAGATCGAGGAAGACTATGGTGGGAAGGAAAGGAGGGAGAGAGGGGGTTGGAAGATGGAGACCTGTGCTCGGCTGGAAAGCATAACCCAGTTATCACCAGAAGTCAGATTTGTTAACTTACTCTGGTATGTCTGGGAGAGAGGGAGACTGGGGTGAGAAAGAGAGAGAGTGAGGGTGGAGAGTGAGGGAGAGAGATAGATAAGAGAGAGAGAGAGAGAGAGAGAGAGAGAGAGAGAGAGAGAGAGAGAGAGAGAGAGAGAGAGAGAGAGAGAGAGAGAGAGAGAGAGAGAGAGAGAGAGAGAGAGAGAGAGAGAGAGAGAGAGAGAGAGAGAGAGAGAGAGAACCAATGTTTTATGACGGGGCCACTGTGAGCCGATTGTTAGTGAAAGCTGAGGTAAGGTTAGACGCTGAGAGTGTTTTGGAGCCAGTGCCACTCTGCGTTAGCGCGGCCCGGACCCAGCAGGGCATTAACGTCTCCCACAGAGGGGCTCAAGGTGGCGAGGTGCAGACAAAACAGCCAGGCCCAAAACACCCCCGCACCTTGGTGCTTCTGCAGCACACACACACACACACACACATACTCACACACACACACAAGTTAGTAAGCCAAAGCAAATTGTAGGTGTTGGTTTTCCCTCTCCATCTGCCACAAACATTCTCATATTGCACAACTCTCAACTACCACTGTAAATGTCGCCGCCATTGTAAACCGAAAAATAATATAAAGTTAAATAATTATAAACATATACATATTTAACATGTTTATTTATGATAAATTATGGACATTATACTACACATTTTTTCCAGTTGGCGATATTAGCATACTCATGTAGAATATTTGATATAATTTTTCTGGAATAAATATTTCTGAAATATTTATGTCTGTCATGTGTGATAGCTTTCAGAGATTTTACACTACCATTACACTATATTTGAAAAATATTTAATTAGCCATAAAGTCAATGTAGAAGATTTACATTTTATAGAATGAGGATTTTCCATAGTTTTTCATTTCAAAATGTGTATTTATCTATTCGTGCATAGAGTTTCTAAATAGAATAAGAAAACACCAATAAAAACATTTTTACATCTTTGGACCTGTGCCTTAAGCAGTTACAATCACTTCCAACATCGGTCAAAAGTTTCTTCTGTCAGTGAAAACTTTCAGTGTCAACTAACACTGGACAGCGTTCAGCAGCGGCGTCATTTGGTCTGCACTGTGGCTACAGTACAAGCTAACCATTTCTAGAACTTCATGTAGATTTGAATGACCTAAGATCAAAGAGTTACACCCGTAAACTGACACCCGTAAACTGCAGGACTGGAGTCGAGCAAGACACTCGAGCAGTTGATACCTCCGGTATGACCAGAAAGCCTGTCAGATGATTGTTGCCTTTCTGAATTTGATAGAAACACATTCCCGTAATGACGTGGACAGAAGACCCCAAACACAGGCTGGACTAAGGCTGAACTCGTGTCTGTTTGATGCGACTCTGCTCTGTGCGACCCGGCTCCAGTTCCCGGAGAGAGCAGCTTCATCCTGCATAGCTGGTGGGAGAGGCGGAGGCTGGGCCTGTGCTTTCAATTCCGATGGTCCTCCTCACATTCACAGAACCTGAGCTTCCTGTGGTTCAAAGTAATAAACCCGACATCAGGTTACACCCTGGGCCTCCATGGACCACTGCAAACGTTTGGGATGGAAAAACACACTGTGGGCCTAGGGGTCATCAGTCTAGGTGAGGTACAGACGGCAGCAGGACACGGTTAAATATCCTAAGACAGGGCCAAAGTGGCAAAACAACCAACAGCAATGAGCCAACAATCTAAAACCTCAATTCTGTACAGCGTCGGGCCTTTGTAGTGTCCCTGGTGCTCCTCCTAATCGCTCTCCGACTGTCCAATGCACGCGCGTCGTGAGCCACAAGTCAAACAATGTTTGAGTTCCGTTCTTGAAAAGATGTGCTGATGAAGTAACGGCTCATCTAGCCGACCTACATGTCTCTTCAAAGGACATGGCATCGGGGACTTCTGGCGGTTGTGGTCGACAATAACTTCTCTGCTTCAACCCCAAAACCCAGATCAGCTTGGCAAAGGAAAATAAGCAGCGCAATTACAACACAGGGGCGTATTTATTTGTACAAAATAATGAATTTGTTTCTATACATGCCAATCATCTCAGCAAGAGGGGTTTAAAAAATAGCGACCTAAAAAAAAAACACGATTTTACAGGGAAGAGTGACCGAAACGCAGCACTAAAACATGCAGCTTTTCCATGAAAACGTGTTTGAGGCATGTGGAAAGCTAACACCAGGCCCTCGTGTTGACACAGTGTGATTAGTTTATTATAGAAGCCGATCGCCTCGCTGTATGGACGTCTGCTTCCATGTAGCGGCGGTAGCTGGACTCCAGATCCGGGGGCTTTGGTGTGACATGCAGCAAATGACAACACAGCGGAGGAATCCGAATCCCGCTCCAGAAATAGGCCACACAGGACCGTGGTGAACGGCCTCGTCCTGGGTCGAGGGCGGGGATGATGAATGAGGATACTCATCCTTCCATGTTGTTGCTCCGGGACGTCTAGCGGGCTGACAGGACCGAGCCCCCCGGCCCTGACCTGACTGGGCCCCCGTCCTGCTTGTTGCCCCAGTAACGCAAGGGGGGGATGAAGGGACCCCCTGTGGAGAGAGAACTTTCCGCTGGGAGGGCGTGCCCCCCCCCCCCCCGGTCCTTGCTTTCTTTAGGGTCTTTACACAGGGCACGGTGTTTTGGAAAATAACAAGTGTGGGTTACAATGCAATCATTTAGGTATAAATTAGATTGACATTGTTTCAAATCCTAGGAAACTCAATTACACCGGAATTACAAGCCAAATTGACTTACATGGTTTCGCTGGGCCATGGGTTCACACCCCACACGGGTAGAGGTTTCCTACAACCCCATCACCTCACCCCCCAGGGCCACTTCTTATTGGGTTAGAAGCTTCTCTGGTGTGACTGATAGGAGGTCACACAGGTCTGCTGTTTCTGAGGATGGGCCAACACCTTATGCCAGACCCTTGTTAACCTGGGTAATGTTTTGCAGTCGCTTAAGGTCTAACTGTGCACCATACAGTGTGTATCCTTTTCAGTAGAGATCGCCACTTTCAGGTAGACATTGAAGTATTGTTTTGGTGTGAAGTTCCAGTAAAATAGTTCTGTTTCTTAGAATTCATGACGAAATGTGTAAATGGGTGAATGCATTTCAGCTCTGTGGAAGTCAAGTGGGGAAAGACAAAGTCTGGCTCATACATCTCCCAGAAATCTGTCAAATACTGAAATGGGAATCTCCTGATTAAATATCGAGGACAACATTGAAATGTAAGCACATAACCAGAGTCTAAACATGAGGTTCTTCATAATGAAGGAGTTTCCACCTGCAGTGACATTCTCATTTGTTCTGGGTTGGTTGGTCTATGAGCTCACACAGGTCTGCTACTGGAGAGGGTAACTGAAGAGAGGCTTGAGCCAGGCGCTGGCTAACTCTAGAGGAAGGGAAGAAGAGGCATTTTCCTCTACCTCACCCCGGAGAGAACACACTCCTCTGGGTGACGGATGCCTCGGTCACACGCCTGCTCCCACAGGCTACTCTCTCAGTCTGGGGTGGGATCCGAACCGACGACCTTCCACATTGAAAGCAAACTATCCATCGTCCGATCGAAGAGGGAATCTCCGGGGTCCTAGGACAGGGCTGGACGGTGCTGTTGCACCACCATTCCGAACCACCTCTGCTACATCTGTGTTAGTACTCTTAGCACCCCCTTCTCAGACAGAACGGCCTGCCAGAGTACAGATCCCATCTCAGCCAGGCCTCATGGTTAACCTATTAGCCCCATTGCCACTTGATAACACTCAGCTGTAGAGCTCTCTCCCTCTATCGCCCTCTCTCCTTCCCTCCTCTCCACCGTCCTCCCTTCATCGCTCCTTTCTTGCTTCCAGCTCTCTCCCTCTCTCCCTCCCTCTCTCGCTCGGCATGGCAAAACAATTAACTGATAGGGACCGGCAATGAGCACGACAAAGTGAGTGACGTTCAGGAACACGACACCTTATGAAACGATGCCCGACGTCTCGTAAGGTTTTTACACATGACAGCATGACTGCTCTCCTGAGAGGCCCCGGCTGAGCGCTAACCCAAAACCCATACGGGCTGCAGGCAGAGGAGCAGAGGAGGAGGAGAGAGGAGACCGCGCTAATGAGACCCAGACATTGTTAGCTTAAAGAGGGGGCTGGCCGTTCACAAACACACAGACCGACAGACAGACACACACACACACGAGGGTTTGGGACCAGCTGTCCCCCGACCAGCCTCGTCCTAATTCGGGCTGCAGAGGAGGGGAGAAAGGAGGGGTAGCTATGGCATGGCCAGGAGGGCTGCTCTTGGATGGGTATATTATATACCACATCAACCTAGTGGCTTCTGGGGAAGTCGATTCTCTGGCACACTAAAGAGATCGTTTGCTTTGAAGCGTAACAAAGGTAGTCAAAAACATGTGAAATTGTGCATGTGGCATGTCTGACATCATGGGAAGGGTTTGATAACATGTATATATTAAGTGCCTACAGAGATACTACAGTGACTCTCCTGTTGTCGAGTGTTTCACTGCAGGACAACTGTGGAGTTTCCTGGAAACCCAGCTCCGAGAGCAGACGAGACCACAGCAGCTTGTTGGAAGAAGAAAGTTCCAGTATGTCGTAGGTCTCCATGTTGTTGTTTGACTGAGACATATTTTCTCTCTGTGCCTTGTCTCGGGAGAGAGGGAGAGGAGAGATGGGAAGGGCAGGAGCCTCTTTGTCGCTGCCAGCCAGGCCTCTTCATAATCACCCAGGAATGATGCACGTCCCAGTCAAACCGAGAGTTAAAGAGTTATGGGTGTAGTGTTGTTTCCTGAGTGTCTGCCCGAAAGATGATTTAGATACATCACAGGTCTGCTAGCCGGGCAGTTCTCTGACACTGTTTAAACATGCGGCTCTATGCCGTAGGCTCTGGAATGCTCAAGATGTCAAGCGAAAACTCCTCTGCACCCAACAGAGACTTTTCCAACACGGCCCTGGTTGTGTAGGCACTGTGCAGGGCATCCTCGCAGATGCCTCGGGTGAGGTCAGAAATAGTCACTTGTCAAGATTTGTACTTGCTTGTTATATGTTCTGCCTCATTATTTTGTAGTAGGTACGATTTGGAATAAGTATGATGATGAAAGGATGAAAAAAAAAGAATCACTGTACATACCACTTTAAGATCCTTTAAAAAGTACTTTTTATTTAGTTTAATACATACAGAAGGGCGGTTTATTATGTCAATATGTATACATTCAGTTTCACAATTCATGTAGGAATTATACATATTTCAGAGTTCTAAATACACAGAGCCTTTTACATGTATTTCTATGCTTCCACATATAAACAAGAAACAAGTTCAAGAGTCAGGTTTATCTTATAATAATATCAGGCATAATGTCTTATTTATTCAATACTATGTAATCAACCTTTAAGAAAAGGTTTATCAAAGAAGGCAAATGTTACACGAATGATGGAAAACAATATACTGTATACTGTTTATTCAGGTCTTCCATCAAAACAAACCAAGAAGCCAGACTATTAATAAAAAATAAAAAAAAGCTAATTTGATTGTAATTAATTTAGACATAAAGGCATCACTACAAGGCTTCCATTCTGAGTCAACAGGTCAGGTCACCCGAATAAAATACACTTCCCAGAATTCCAACGCTCAAGGATAAGGTCAGAGGTGTTCGAGGGACAGTTTATGAACCGCATGCTCAGGTTGAACATGATGAGACAGGGGTGCTGTGAAAGTCATTTGCTGGGCCTTGAATACCTTCTCCGTGCTTCCCAATCCCACTGGAAACAGTCATGCATGACTCATGGTGTTCTTTAATATAGCAAACCTTTTCTTGCATTTTCATTTTTCCACTGGTCTATGAGAAGCTGCGGCATGGCTAGCACTGATAATCCTCTGTCGACGTCTGTGTGAGCAGGACACAGAACCCAAAGGCTAGCTACACTCCCTGTTCAAGCAAAAAAAAAAAAAAAAAAAAAAGCATTATGCCTTTGAGAGAACAAAAAATAATAAAAAATACAACAAAATTCTAGAACACACAATAGAGGCGCCCGGTGCCAATCGGTATGATTTATGCACCCTTCAAAACCCGCTGAAAGTTTGGAGTCCAACTCAATAAAAGTAGTAAACCGTGGCTCCAGCAGCTTGGTGGTTCCGTTACGACCAGAGAGGCCTGCCAGGTGGACGTAGACACAGTTGTAGCCTGGTGAGGAACATGGATAACAGGACAGCTGGAGCTGGCAGAGACTGCCAACCTGGAGGGCTCGTAGCTGGGCCTCCGTCCCCGAGGGAACATGGCATGAGGGTGCAACAGAGTCATGCTTTCGAACAATGACGTGCGCGCTGGCACTGGACGAAGTTCATGACATATATAGAGAAAATATATATATAGACATATGGAGAAAAAAACACAACAACAACAAACAAAAAACAACAACAGAAGCTATAGAAATACAAAAGGGGTGACAAAAAAAAGACCAAAACAAACCAAGAAGACAAAACAGGGAATCAGCCTTCATTACCAGTTAATACGCACATGTTGTCCGTGTGGTGGGGTGGACAGGGATAAGGGTGGACAGGCAGAAGCAGAGTTGAGGGTGCAGTCATGATATGAGGAAGAGCGCAGCAGACATCCACACTGCTGGGGAGGGTTGCCTGCATGTCACAGAGACGGGCCACACAGCCTGTGCAGAATCACATTGCGTCTCCACTCACGGCAGACCCTGTCAGTTTTTGGTAGTGTGTCTGTGTGTGTGTGTGCATGAAGCGAACAAATCCATCTTAGTGCATGTAAAAATCCATGTCGACTCACTGTGCATAGGCGTGTATTTAAGTAGTGTGTGTGTGTTTACGTTTAGGTACTGTGTGTGTGTGTATGCATGCGCGTGGGTTTAAGTAGTGTGTGTGTGTGTGTTTGAGCGCGTGTGGCTCACACCAGGGAGCAGTACCCTCCACAGCGGCCCCCCCCAGCACCGGGCTCCTGGGGGGTCAGCTTGAGCCCTCGGCCCTGGCTGTCACTCTGCCACAGCCCCGGGGTCTGGATGATCTTCTCCACCAGCTCCTCAAACGCACACTGGACCCCGTCCTTCGTCTTAGCACTGGCCTCTGGACACACCAGGGAGGAGAGAGGAGGAGGAGGGAGGAGAGGAGGAGAGGAGAGAGAAGGGAAGATGAGGGGGGGGAGGAGAGAGGTAGAGGAGGAAAGAGGGGAAGATGAGGGGGGGAGGAGAGAGGGAGAGGAGGAAAGAGGGGAAGATGAGGGGGGGAGGAGAGAGGGAGAGGAGGAGAGAGGGAGAGGAGGAGAGGGGAAGATGAGGGGGGGGAGGAGAGAGGGTGGTAGAAGGAGAGAGGAGAAGATGAGGGGGGGGAAGAGAGAGGGAGAGGAGGAGGAGAGAGGAAGAGGGGGGAGGGAGGGGAGAGGAGAGAAAGAGAGAGACGATTAAGACACAACAACGGAGAATGGCTGCACCTTGATGACTTCATCTGACCTCCACAGCTGGAGCAAGCGGCGGAAAATATTTTCAAAAGGCGAAACCCTCCTTCCTCTTATCACATGTTATTTAGAATGGCAGGCGCGTCAAACCTTGAAAATCTCCCTGTGTCCAAATCACAGGAAATCCCACATATTTAAACCCAACCCGAAGCTTTTCATTCCGTCGAAATCCCGATACCGAAGTTCACAAAGGTTATAAAAAAGTGAGTGGAGTCTTCGATGAGTTATTAACGCAAGACAAGACGTCAGAAACGGCTTTATAAATAGACCTACATAGACAAACATTCCACTACAAGTATGACAGTGATTTCAAAAGCAGTTTCCCCTGCCGTAACTCAAGGCCTCGGGTTTGGAGGGAGGGGGGGTGGGGGGGGGGGGGGCGGGATATCCTCCAGCCTCACCTATAAAAAGCATGGAATGTTTTCTTGCGAACTTCAGCCCTTCGTTCCTGTCCAGTTCGTGGTTTTCCTGAAAACAAAAGGAGAAGAAAAAAAAAAAACGGTTCTGAGGAGGTCTCTACAGCAGACGCTGTGTGCTGATGTGAGTGTCTGACTGGATGGACACGCGCCCTACAGAGGACTCACAGCCGTTTGTTACGTGGACTAGTGAAAAGCCCGCCTGGAGACGGCCCGTCCACAGGGACAGCAGACACAGAGCGGTACTTAGAGCATGAAGCACAGCTCTCAACTCTGAAAGCCTGCACTGGACATACAGTAAGCTAACAGGTGCTGAGAGGAATCCTCAACCCGAAAACACACTGTCCTACCTACAGAACGGCGTGTTATAATAAATAAGAATAAATTACAGAAAATAAATGAGAAAAAAGTGTTTATCGTCCACTATGTCATTTAAAAAATATTTGTAGTATATAGCAAATCTGCATATATATATATATAGTATCATAGTAACTCCAAGCTAGGTGAGTAGATGAGCAGCCTAGTGTTTCCTCAGGTGACTGGGGCCCATTGATTGGCATTATTATAATAAAATGTTTTTTTGGGGGGGGGTTGGGGGCCCAAACCAATTGTGGGGCTGTTTGTTTATTGGGTCGGGCCGGCCCTGGGAGCAGGAGACCCTCTACACACTGTACCTTATCTATCTTGTTCCCCACCAGCATCTTCACCAGGTCGTTCCTCGTGCAGTACGTCTCCAGCTCGTTCAGCCAGTTGTCCAGCTTGGCGAAGGTGTCCCTGCGCGTGACGTCGTACACTGACGGACACGGGGAGGAAATGTGTGAGTGAGGGAGGGAGGGGCAGGTGTTTAACAGCCAGGAGGCTGGAGAGACGGAGCTGCCTGCTCACCCAGGATGACTCCCTGGGCCCCGCGGTAGTAGCTTGGCGTCAGGGTGCGGAAACGCTCCTGGCCGGCCGTGTCCTGAAAACAGCCGTCGCAAAACCTTCAGACAACCTGGGGGGGAACCTTCCCCGAACCAGCCCCGTGACCGTCACACCAGACATTTACACGTGCACTTAAGGCCTGGCTGAATGGAGACCCGCTCACACGGGCACATGCATACATCTCCTTAGAGCCACCTTTCACTGGAAGTGAAACTACTATACTTTAGCACCATCTTGTGGTAGGTTAATAAACTGCACTGTAAAAGCAACGGGAGTCCAGCAGACAGTGGCCATTTATCCGTAAACATTGAGACATTTAGCAGACGCTCTTAGAAAACAAACAGATGGAGCAAACAAACTGTTATGCTTACACAGATAGACAGGTAGACGCATGGATATAGCCTGCAGACTGGTTTCTCACGGATGTACACACACACACACACGCACACACACACGCACACACTTACCCATATTGCCAACTTTGCCTTGTTACCGTCCACCGAGATAGTCTTCACTTTGAAGTCGACACCTAAAAACAAGACAGAAAATGCGAGCGTACACATCTATCAAACGGTGATTTCCTCGTCCCGGCTCAACGGCGGCCGTGATTCATAGCCCCCGGGCCGTAAAAAGGCTCTACATCAATCAGACAAACGGCCAGGGCATCCCGATGATGAATCGTCAAAACACACATACCACACGGTGTGAGTGAACTGATGCTGACCCAGCCCACTCAGACAGACAGACAGAAAGAGAGCCAGAGACACTTAAATGATGATGTGACTCAGTATTTATATCCAGATAGGGACTATGTGGTTCAATATGCTAATATAAAACTAATATGGCACATAAAAAATAAAATAAAATAAACACCACCTGTAAGACTGCTCAAGAGGAGCCATTATTCATTTTTAAACGTCCCTCTTCTGGTAAAAAAAAAAAAAAAAAACGCGCACATTAACATAAAAATACAAGTTTAGTCCTCGTCGCAGTCGACGAGTAAATCTCTCCGGCGGCCTCTCTCCGCCCTGGGAACATGCTTAGGCTGACATTTGGCCCGGTGGTTTTAAGCGTGTACTGAAAGATTTATCAGGGAGGCGTACAGGGCACGGGGGCTGTTTTCACGTCTGGGACGGGCCACAGCCAAGAGGCAACACACTGGGGGGAGACGGAATGTGAAGATAGAGGGTGTGTGTGTGTGTGTGTGTGTGTGTGTGTGGGCATACGCATCCCACACAGGCAATCATGGGAGGGGTTTCTGGGACACCGTCGCCAGGCGCGTGGAGGAATCTACGCCACAACAAGCGTCTGGGTCGCCGAGCTACTCTCTCCCTCGGGGTGTGACAGTGTTCTGTCTCACTCTCCCACACCACTGCCTCGGCTTCCCACCACACACAGGACCTGGCTATCGCCCTGGTCAGAGTAGGCTTCGACACAACCACAGCTCTCCATCAAGCACCGACTGTGTTGACTGCATTGTTGTGTTTTATACACTCGAATTTGGAGGGCTGTGAAAAAAAAAATATATATATATGTTATTTATATCAGACAATCACTACTTGTAGGTACTTGGAATGACCGTGAACAAGGGTGCTTAAGGGTTAAGTGTGTTGAGAGGGGGAGGAGGGACGTACAAAATGACGCCTGGGGGAAGGTCAGGGGACATGGTCATCTTAGGGGACTCACGTCGGCTTCAATTGGGCACATCTGTTCGCTCGAGATATCCCGTTGGCCAAGTAAAACAGTAGCAGGACGTGCCTACCAGAAGAAAGTACGGTTTTTCATCGCTCCCAAACTCTCTGGGAATCCGCAAGCACTGTTCTTTCAACAAAGGCTACATTGTGTGGCAGGACATCACACCGCGGAAGAAAAGGCAGCCATTTAGGCTCGCTTTCCGTGCCTGTCGTGTAATCAATAGGACCATGAATCTCTGCTTGCAGTGAGGCAGCCTACGGAGCAGACGAGCCGTTAACAGGCGCTGAGGCCACCTGGAGAAAAAAAGGCCCGTCCTTGAAGCGCATTTCATTCGAGTGCAGATGTCTGATATCATTTGCAGATCCGCACCGAGCCCCGGGAAGGAATGCACCTTTTCCCCCAAACCATGTACAGTAAAAAAGGCAGGAAGGACATCGTTTCGCCAGTGGTGCAGATGAATAGCTGGCATTCACCACTCAACTGAGCTGGCCGTGCGTGTGTGTGCGTGTGTGCGTGTATCTCCCGCTAGTTCTTCTGACAGTGATGACATAGCCTCCAGGCATACAGCCTTATTACCAGCTCAGCAATCACTAGACTGGGTAGGAGTATTCTGGGTATTTGACAAGCTTAATCAGCCCTAGAATCCCATGTACACTAAAAGGTAAAAATGAGGGATATTAGCTCAGCCTGTGACAGACTAATGGCTGCTTCATCCTTCTGGGGCGCAGCAAAGGGCAAAGTGTCACTCACCAATTGTTGCTGCTAGTTCTGGATCAAACGTGTCATCTGTAAACCTCAGCAGGAGACTGTGGAGGAAGAGAGAGAGACAATGACTCTCAGGCCAGGCTAACTCAAGCTAGCCAGCAGTCACAAGCAGGCACACACGCACCAGGCTGTTGCCTTTTATACAGTATGCTAGGCCTACATCAAGATTGGGTTAAATTAGGCCTGTCACCTTACCTACATCCTCCAATATGAGCAATCTCTCTCTCTCTCTGCTTCTCTTTTGATTCTGACATCATAGGCTTGTGCTCTGAGGGACAGGGTTCATTGCTGAACTGTGATTAATCAGCTGTTTATCACAACACTGATGATGTGGTTAATCTCTTTCCTTCCCTTTGAACCCCAGAAAAGACATTGAAAAAGCTCCACCGTTTAATCATCTGGATGTGAGGAAACGATAATTGTTTCACGTCTACAGTAAAGTACTGTAGTCTAATACAGTGCATAAGTAAGCACACAAAAGGTTTGCTGTTACATAGCCCGACAGAAATGCACACAACCAAGGCCAATTTTTATGCTAAATGAAACTTCTATATTCTGCCAGGCCTCATATAATTGTGGACTTTGGGTGGATTTAGCGATGATGTCACACACAACTTTCATCAAAACAATCATCCAATTAAGGAAATAGTGCTTGTAATTAGCATGGCATTGATTCCTATATAAACGTGTGTGATACTATCCTCACAGCATGGTGGAGAAGAAAACTAAAAACTGCTAAACAAAACACTGGCTCGCATGATAGACTTAACTCTTAAATAAACTGGTTGAGGCTTCATTACAATTATGGTTAATGAACGTAGACAAATATAATGCAGATGCATTAGGTTCTGATGCTGTATGATAAGCCAACTATATGTGCCGTTCACTCTACAAATCAGCATAAGTAAATGGATATGCCCATGTGGTGTTTACGGGTGGAAAGTAACCCTTAGAGTTGCTAGGGGATACATTGCCTAATCCACCTTGGCTTGTGATTGCTAAATCTCAAACTCATGGTCAGTTATGTCACACGTGTCAGTTTGTCATACTCATAGCTGGCTGGCCATTAGGTAGCTTGTTGCATTGGTTTTAAATCTTAATCTCCACATGGGATGTGCAGTACAGTACGTAAGGCTAGTATAAACAGTTTGTCTCATCGCAAAAAACAACTTTCATCAAAACAATCATCCAATTAAGGAAATAGTGCTTGTAATTAGCATGGCATTGATTCCTATATAAACGTGTGTGATACTATCCTCACAGCATGGTGGAGAAGAAAACTAAAAACTGCTAAACAAAACACTGGCTCGCATGATAGACTTAACTCTTAAATAAACTGGTTGAGGCTTCATTACAATTATGGTTAATGAACGTAGACAAATATAATGCAGATGCATTAGGTTCTGATGCTGTATGATAAGCCAACTATATGTGCCGTTCACTCTACAAATCAGCATAAGTAAATGGATATGCCCATGTGGTGTTTACGGGTGGAAAGTAACCCTTAGAGTTGCTAGGGGATACATTGCCTAATCCACCTTGGCTTGTGATTGCTAAATCTCAAACTCATGGTCAGTTATGTCACACGTGTCAGTTTGTCATACTCATAGCTGGCTGGCCATTAGGTAGCTTGTTGCATTGGTTTTAAATCTTAATCTCCACATGGGATGTGCAGTACAGTACGTAAGGCTAGTATAAACAGTTTGTCTCATCGCAAAAAAAAAAAAAAAAAACACTTTACATCGATTGAATCCATGACTTGAACTATGGAACCTGTTCCAGGTTATACTGAGTATACAATAACAGGCTAATAATACATGATGTAAGCTATTGACAATAGCTTGTAGCTTCCATATCTAGCAACAGCTTCAAACAAGACAGCAGTCTGATGTAGCAAGCTAGCATTGAGTATTTGACCAAACCCAAAACATTGCACGGGATTAAACTGCAACATGACTAGCTAGAGTCCTGTCCGTTAATTTCACATCGCCTTTACCTGGACTTTCCAACACCACTTTCTCCAATGATCAGTATTTTTAGGGTTGTTAGTACGTCGTCGTCCATCTCCTTTTAAAATATTCCGGCCTTGTGGCTATCGGAAACGTGTATTATATTTAATGACAACTTGGCTAGCGAGTTACTTATAATGTCCACGGTCGCTAGTTCTTTATCAAATACTATTGTTCATGCAAGCTAGGTGTCTAGTATTACAAAGATAGTTGTCTGACAGCTTCTGGGAACACGGATAACTTCTTGCACATCCGGAAAGTCCTTCATGAACTTCCGGTATAGTTTGTGCCATGAAAACAAGCATCGATATTCTTCTTCAAAATCTGGTAATGAAAAAGAGTTTTAAATAAAAATGTATGAATAGGTAAATAAATAAAAAAACTAACTTTACATTGTAAAAAAAGAAAATAAGTTATTTTCATTTATTAATCAGTAAAATCAAACGTTTTTTTAGAACATAAACTTTAATTCATCACACCGTATTCTATCTTTTCTTACATTTTTTGGGGATAACATTTTACTTTTGACATGATAAAAACACAGTTAGTCTCAACCTTTATTTTTTATTTTTTTTAAGTCAGCCGGAAGTGAGATTCCGACGTCATCCCTTCTCAATCAAAAAAGGTTCCGAAAGCTACGTGGCTGTCTTCAGCTCCCCCTTTCTTTGACATACTGTTCGAGTGTTTAAGGTTAGTAACGTTTTTTGTAACATATATTTAATTTGCAATCATTTGACCATCGGCGTGTAGTCTTTCCCGATGGTTTATATGTGTTTACTAGCCAAGCACCATCAACTCGTACTGTCTAGCACAAGCTAGTACTTATAGGACTGTACTAGTAACCTATTAGTCAGCTTAATAACAACTGCTAAACAGCCACAGTTAGCTTGTTGTGGAAATGCAAAGCTTGGGAATCAACCCATGTAATGCCTAGCGTGACATAGACTAGTTTGAGAACTTGGATAGCAATTCATAGCTAGCTAGCTAACTGGCATGTAAACTTTACAGTAAAGACAACGTCAGCTCAGCAGTCTATCTGATCTGCCCCTTGTACTTTCTATGCAGCCAGAGCACCATGGACCAGGTTATGCAGTTTGTCGAGCCCAGTCGGCAGTTTGTAAAAGACTCGATAAGACTCGTCAAAAGATGCACAAAACCTGACAGAAAAGGTAAGTCTCACTCTCGCACTCAAACACACATCCGACTAATCGATATTTTCAAATGTTGCTTAGAATTGTGTTCTTCTGACGTTTCAGAGTTCCAAAAGATTGCTATGGCAACAGCCATTGGATTCGCCATCATGGGCTTCATTGGCTTCTTTGTGAAACTCATCCACATCCCCATCAACAACATTATTGTGTAAGTACTGCATCTGTGACCCATGGAACATTTCCCTGTGTGTGTGTGTGTGTGTGTGTTTCGTTTGTTTGTTGATAGACAAGCCTTAGCTCCTGCCATAACCCACATTTTCTGCACCTACAAACCTATTCTGTATACCTGCCAGTCAGTTAAGGCCTACCCCTTTTCCACCAAGGCAGTTTGAGGGCCGAATCAGAAACCGTGCCCAATCTCGTACCAGTTGCGTTTCGACAGCAAAAGAACCGGTGCTGAACCGAAATTGGTGACCGATCGAAAACTGTGACCAGGGGGCGCTCTTCTAATGGCTTTCCATAGGAAATGTTTGAGCCCTAACATTGGTTGACCAGTAAGTATAACACGCCATTAGGAGAGCGCCTGTAGGCTGTTGTTATTGATGTGCTTAACGTTGGTGCTAGCGTTGCTGGGAGAGTATACGTCTGCACATTACGACAGGGCTCTATAGCCCATGGAAAAGCAAACCGGTCCGTAGAAAGTTTGAAAGTTGAACCAACTGCGAACCTCCACCAGCGACACACCAGAACTAGGTTTGCGTTAGAGGAAAGGGAGTGACAGAGACACGATTCAGCAGAATAGGTGAGAGACAGCTGACTGCATGATTGACTACCCCCACTGACACGCTACAATGTGGTTTTCGTCATGCAATCAGATCTGAATCGTGAGAGGTCGATCCAATCATTAGAGATTTACTTTTTTGCTTGTTGACGAGAATTCTCCTTTCACAGAGACCACACTGAGATTGTCCTGCACCAGTCCACAGTGGATATCATGTAGTAAATGTATCGATTTAACTACAGCTCAATACACTTTATACATCCGGAAATTCCAGAAAATGTTTTATTCATGTACCAGATCGTTTTTTTTAATCCAGAAGCGACATTCAAAGAGCATCTAATAAGCACGTGTAATTGAGTAGAAATGTGTTAATTTAGCAGACGCTTTTACCCAAAGAGGGGTGATTTGAACCTGCAACCTCTAGATCAAATATCCCACCACTGAGCCACAAGGTTCATTTCGAGATTTAGATAATTTGGGAAATTAATCGACACGTGTGTGTGTGTGTGTAGTTGATGGTCACAGTCGTCTGAGGGGCACAGATGGAGGACAGTCATTTGGTATTTGAGCGCCGGTGCGCCAACAGCTTAGCTGTCTAGTGAGAAAAGGAACCACAGCTGGCATTTCTGACGTGTTCTTTTCGCAGCCTTGAACACACACACACAACAGCTTTGTGGTAACACAGGCATTTATTGAGCGCATTTCCGGGTAGAAAACATTCAAGTCATTTCCATTTGATTTGCAATTGTGTTCCTAAGCGCAATCATGTGAAGTCTGCGGTTAAATGATCCCTATAGGGCGACAAAAATAAAAACAAATCTATACGTGGTTTAATTAGGATGGCTTAGTGTGCACAGTGACAATGATTGGCTCGCTCGCGTCGATAAAGCAGATCTTCGGTGACTCTGTTTGGCTTCGTCTCTAGTTTTAAAAGACATTAATACTTTATAGAATAGTCGTTAGTCTGACACATACTGACTTGGTTAGTTAGTTAGTTTCTACCTGGCAACACTGACATGTTCTCTCTCTGCTTTTTCTCCCAGGGGTGGCTGAACGTGCAGAGGGGGTGACAGGACTACACTACCCAGACACCCGGTGCGGTGGGACAGTAGTGGGGTTGGAATGGATGAATGTGTGAGGGATGATTTTTTTTAATTCTGCGCACAAAGTTTGTACTATGACTGTTGTTAATAAATTGATTGAAAATAGAAGACAATCCGTGTTCATTAAGAGACTGGTGAAGGCACAGGATGGGCCTGGTTCCAAACCAGATACTTCCAGCTCTTCTAAATATGACTATCAGTACTGATTTAAACAGCCTTCTAACAGCTGTTGGGCTGCGATTATGTTTCTGATTTGGAACAAGGTATTTACTCGGGTGCATCTCAAGTGTAGGAGTGACTCCTCTGCCAGTCACTTATCACTGTGGTTTGAGGCAACAACTACACAGTATCTGAAAACCCCCGTAAGAGGAATCCACTCCTGACTATTTGGATGTCCCCGATTTAGTTTGTCATTCACTCTTGACAGCGTCGCTATCCTGGCGAATGCCCATGCTCCAGAGCAGAGGCTGGTCCGTCGTCACGGTGACGGGCTTCCTGGCGTCTCCGGGAGCAACAGGTTCGTAGGTGTTGGAGGTACTGACGAGTATCCCGAACTGCAACACCTGATCCTCTATTAGAAAAAAAGAACACAAATTCCCGACAATTAATACTGTCGTAAGGGTGTCTGAACTCAGGTTCTTTTACTGGAGTGGTCAGAAGCCCAGTAGAGGGACTGAGGGCTGGTCAGAGATGTTCCTGTAGGTCCATGGACCCCCTGGGAGCCTCGAGTCTACTTGGAGGAGGTCCTTTTTATTCTGCTTGAGCAACCAGCCACGACCTGGACTAACCACTAATCTGGGGCCTGAGGAGTTCCCACACATACACACATTCTCTCTCTCACACACACACACACACACTCGCACACTTTCTACTTCTCACATACACACACACACACACAGAATAGCGTCATCCTTGACCAACAGGCAGCAAGTAACCAAGGAGACAAACAAGGTGACAGCCCAACCTGCCAGTCTTTCAGGAGTGGAAACTCAGAACACCACGTCTGATTGTGGATCTGGTAAAAGCCCAAAGCACACAAACATGATCACCACAACCCTAACTTTACCCATGCCCATACCAGGAGTTGATGGATGTTTGTAAGTACAGTACGCAGACATAGCAACAGTGCTGTCAAACCTTGTCGGTGCTACTGCAACATCCATGACTAGGATGCATCAAATGGCGTAGTGGAGTTATTGACTGGGTTATACTCTTGTGAGCGCATGCTTTGTGCTTGTGTCATGTGACTGACTGGTACTGAAAGGAAGTCTCGCGCAGGGATTTGATCGGTATCGTCACACGTGAAGCCCTCACAGGAGGGAACACAGTCGTCCTCGATGGTCCTGATGTTCTATTCTGCTGCATCAGCTCAGCATTTCAGAATTGCTTCATTTGAATGGCCCTCAGGAGAGAAAAAGACCAAAAACGTCCAATAAAAAATGTATATGTGGTTGGGGAGTGTTTTTTTTTTGTTGAAGTATATATATAAATATATCACAAAAATAGTCCATCGCTTCCCCCTGGGCAGAGGAAAACAAACAAGAAGGAACAAAGAAAGACGTGAAAACGAAGCGAATCAATTGTCCACCGGCGGCCCGGGCGGACATCAAAGAGGGACAGAAATGCCGTTCTGCTTCAAAGTGACGTGAACAACCATGATATTACCCCAGGGAGAAGCTGGCAGCTCAGCCATCCGGCAGGTAATGCAGCGTAGAGGACTGACACCGGGGGTATTGTAGGGAGAACAAGGTCAACCACAGGAACAGTGCCCTCCGACACCTCCTCTCTGCTAGACGATGTGTTGACTGCACACTGGCCTCGGGGGGGGGGGGAGCACACAACACACACGACACACTCCTGGTCCCCTGGCCTGGTAAGTGTGGATATATACTCAATTATACGCTATCCAACATTCAACACTATTAAACTATTACCCACGCTTAACAGATTATCACCCTCTATTTTAATCGTCTTTTTTGTATTTTTGAAGTCTGCTCTCAAGACTCATTTATCCTCTTTGGCTTTTAATGTTTCTTAGCATTGTCTACTGTTTTATCTGTGATTTATCGACTTACATCTATATTGTTTAGGATTTTTCTGCAACCTCCTGTATAGCACCTGTAATGATAGACTACACTGTTATACACACCGCAGTGACAGTACATGAAGCAGCAGTAGCTCTTCACATAGTTGTCATGACAGCCATGTACTGTCCTGATACATACATATCTTTACAGCGAGTGAACAGGTGCTGAAGCTGTGAGAGGACGGAGGTTTAAAAAAACAAGACTGTAGTCTTAAAAGCAGCCACTAGGGGCAGTAGTGCATCATGGTAAGGAGGAGTGGAGATCAACATGATGGAGGATGCTACAGAGATACTACTTAGGCTTACACACACACACACACACATATCCCCCAAACACAGAAGCACACACACAAACATAAACAGGGGAATCACACATTAGTGCGTCATTGTGTCAGCAGTGCTACCCACCTACACACATGCACGCACATCCAAACACACACACCGACACAAAGGGACTCCGAGGCTAGAGAAGGCTCCATTAGTAATACCCTGCTCCGCCTTGATAGCGATCGATGTCTGGGCCGGGCCTGCGCTGGGAGACGAAACAAGCGCTGCTCCTCCAGTGATAACAATGAAGATGTTTGCTGGCTGTAATTGGGTTTTTCAGCCAGGTGGCCCGAGGGCCAGCCCACTTTAAGTAGCACATATTTACAGAACAAATGACCCTGGAGAGGAAGCTGATGGGGGGGCAGGGGACTCCCTTTACAGCCACGGGACAACAGCCTGGATTCAGTCCAGTCACTAGCTGCCTTCTATCCAACCACTTCTCCTCTCCCTACCCCCTTCCCTGTCCTCTACCCTGCCACCTACCCTGTCTCCTGCTCTAGCCCTGTGCCACCCTAGCCCCTTTCCTATCCCCTTCCCTGTCTCCTCCCCTATCCTGACACGATAACGACACCCACATTGTTTCTGAAAAGATCCGAGATTTGCAACTCGAATCTCTCAGAGCCGCCGCACGAAAATGTCGCGTCACTGTTGCGAAAGACGCCGGGTGCGGCGCATTTCCTCCAGACGGCCACAGACGCTCTCTCCTCTCTCTCCAACGGTTGGAAAAAAACATGCTATATGAACATTCAGCCTTATTAGTTGTGTGGTCATCTCGGACTAGCAAGTAGGGCAGGCCCCCACAGGTCTGAATGCTGCTGTCCAGTAGGTAACCGAGGGGGAGAGATAAGGGAAGGACCCAAGGACAGAAATGGAACGCGGCCCGGAGATTCCGATGGGAGAGATGTCCTCGCCCTTCCTGTCGCTCCCCTCTGTTTGAACCGGTTTTATCGGGCGCTCAGATAGCGTTAGCGTCTGCCGGGCGTTGATAGCGCTTCCTATTAAATGTTTATGGATGCAGCGCTAGGCTAGGCTAGGCTAGGAGACTGAGGTCATAGAAGAATGGCTGGCCTGACCTCTATCCTCCAAGGCGTCCTCTTCTGTTTATGTCAGGAGTCATTTTAACGAGCACAAACATGATTATGCGTGCGTGTGGGTGTGTGTGTGCCTGCTGTAAACACATTCAGATCCATAGAAATTGAAAGGGTGTGTGATTTTGTTAGTGGGATGAACTGAGGTGAGGGTCGGGATATGCTCATCAATAAATCAATAAGTGTGTGTGTGCATGTGTGTGAGATCATTAGTGTGTATCTGAGAGAGTTTATGTATGTATGGGCGTGCCGTGTCCCAGAGGTTCAGAAGTGGTTCATCTCCTGTCTCCCTGAAAATAAAAACCAAACCATGCTACTCGCCTCGACGCCACCTCAGAGAACACACTCTACTACTCATTTCCTTCAACTCCCCCAGACCTTGAGTGAGAGGAAGAGAGAGAGAGGAGTTATGAGATGGAGCCAAGAGGACGAGGGAGGGAGGGAGGGCGAAAGAGCGAGGAGAAGAGAGAAAGGGAGACGAGGAAGAGACTGAATAGGTTAGAGGATAAACAGGGGGGTATAAGGTAAAGAGAGAGAGAGAGAGATAGAAGAAGGGAACAGCTTCAGTAGACAGTTCCAAGGTGAGAGTGCGAAACACGCCGTTACGACAACACGGTCCTTGACACACTCCACCCAAACACTTAGCGCGGAAGGTGTCACGCGTTAGGTGCGGCTGAAGATAAGGAAAAATAGATGTATTCTGCTGTGTGTGTGTTTGAGCGAGAGAAATAATGTGTGGATGAAGGTGGAAGAGCGAGCGCGAGCAAAAATGTATTGGGTATGCTGCATGAGTGTTTGTGAGAAAGAGAGAGAGATAAAGAGAGAGAGAACGAGCTGGAAAAAGAGTGTTGGGTAGAGACGAGCACGGAGCCATTTCTCGAGGCTGTGCAAAAAAACAAATATGAAGTCACTTCGAAGAAAACAAAATAGCACAGAGGGTGCAGACAGAGAGATAAGGTGAGAGACACGCAGAGAAGGGGGGGACCAAAACAGGAGACAGAGAGACAGGGAGGGGAAAAAGACAGAGCGAGAGAGGGGACAGAAACAGAAGGAGAGAGAATGAAAGAGAGACCGAGGTGAGACACAGAGAAGGCGTGAGGAGGGCGAGAGAGGAGGGACAAAAGGAGAGTTGGAGAGAGTGAGACAGAGAGAGACACAGAGAGAGACAGAGAGAGAGCGAGAAAGCGATGGCCTGTTGGCCTCAGGCGGTTTGTTTAAGGACTGGTAAGACTTGTTGACCAGGACAGAACAGTGTGATGGATTAAACCACTTTATTGTTCCAGCACCTCCAACAGTTCCACTTTATTACACAGGAAAGAGAAAGAGTGAGACGGAAGAGAAGAGAGGAAAAAAAGCACAAAAACACATGCATGCACACACACATAATATGTTTACGTATAAATCTGGTTCATACACACACACACAAGCGCCCACACACAGACGCCTCCACAGCCAAAGTTTTAGCATTTCTTGGGGGTGGTGATATTTCATACGAGAATGCTCCTATTAACTAAGGGCACCTACCAAGTTTCTAATCTCGAGCAAAGTTTACTTTTAATTAAGACTTCAGAATCATTTCCTTTTCCAAGATTCCCTCCAGACTTCTCAGCTGTGTGTGTGTGTGTTAGGGAGCAGGGGAAAGAGTTTACGTGTGTCCCTCTGTCAGGTTTTGCACCTGCTGACTGTGTGTGTGTGTTTGATTGAGTGTGTGTGTGAGAGACGGTGTGTGGGTTGGAGTGTGTGTGTGTGTCCCATCTGCTGGGTCATTTGAAGGTCCTGTGTCAGTTGGACGCCATTTCAGAGAGTAGGTCTTCATTGTCTTTCCCCTGTGTCTGGCACAGCATGGGCAGGTGTGTGTGTGGAATGTGTGTATATTCCATGTGAACCTCAGTCTCATTCTAGGGTCTGTAGTGTGTGTGTGTGTGTGTGTGTGTGTGTGTGTGTGTGTGTGTGAGAGAGAGAGAGAGAGTGAGTGTGGTGGTTAGACGAGGAATTGTAATGGAACTGGCACTTATCCAACTTGTATGCTATTTTAGCTAGAGAAAGCTTGTTAAGCATTGCTTTTCAGAAGACACACACACACTGTCGCTTTCACACACACACAACATGATGCATTGTTTAGACCCAGGTCCTGGTTCTGAGACAGACATGGCTGGAGATGAGAGTTATTCAAACATCAGAGTAAGGAAGGTTTCACAATGTGGATCCAGTTAAGCTGAGAGTAGCATGACTCAGCATGTTACACACAAACCCCCAAACACACAACACACACAAGCATCCCCACAACTCCAGGCACACAAGGACACAAATATACACACACACACACACACACACAAGCCCACAAATACACACAACTACACGCCCAAGACACACCGGCACACACACACACCTCCAAGCACACACATACACACACGCGCACAGACACACGCATACACAAATAAACACACACCCAAGTACACGCCCACAATTACACACACACACCTGTCATGCAGCCCTATAACTCTCATTGTCTGGAGCAGGTTGAAGGCTTTTTAATATTGAGCTGTCAGATCAGAAAGCAATGAATCACAAAGATCTGACTCCAGAGAGAACAAACACACACACACACTGTCCCAGAACAATCATTTCCTGTCTAATTTAGCTCTTTTTAACTGGCTTCGCTCCTCGCTTACCTGATTCAGCAAATGTGATGCATTTTTCAAACAAAGTTATTCTAAACTGTAAGCGCTTCAGACAGGATGACTGGGCTGCCAAGACTGACCTCTAAACCCTTAATGGATAGACTGCATTGTGTTTGGGTCAATAAAGTTATGGTCTGTACAAAAAGGGTCCAAAGACGCATACAAATAGTGTTTGTATGTGCATGTAGGAAGTACAACAAAGATCAAGGATCTGAAGAGCTCTAAGAGTTCGAACAGTATTTCAGTTTCACAGCATGTTTGTATTTACTTGGCACAATGCAAAGGAACCACCAGACACGGGGAAAAATAATAATTCCACAGCAAAAAATGACTGCAACATACCAGTCGATCGCTTTTCCTCAGCATGTCTCTACCTTGTGCTCTTCTCTCTTTCTCCATCTCCCTCTCTTTTCCTGTCTCCCTCTCTTACCGTGCCCTTGCTTTCCTCTTTCTCTCTCTCCCTCCCTCTCTTTCTCTCCCTCTGTCTCTCTCTCTTCTCCTCCTCCTCCTCCTCTCTCTCCCTCTCTTTTACTTTCCACCCGACCTCCTTCATCTCTTTTAAACATTTGCAGTTTTTCTGTAAACTCACTCACACAGATTGCTCCACCAGCGTGTGTGTGTGTGTGTGTGTGTGTCTGCTTTTATGAACACATAATGACCTCCCTGAAACTCCTTGGGATTCCCAGTTATCATAGTGGAAGAATACAAATGGTGAACACACTCACTCACACACACACACACACACACACACACACACACACACACACACACACACACACACACACACACACACACACACACACCACAACATAATACCAATGATTAACACTTCTCATTTCTTCTACAGTACGTTTTCTCCAGATCAGTGTGTATGTGTACGCGTGTGTGCATGTGCGAGTGAGCGTCATTAGTACTAGTCATATTGCTCCATCTAAACATTATAATCAGAGTAAACAAAGACAGCGACTGGAAGACTCTCCAGCCCCCGACTGCTCCCAAAGACACACACACCCGCACACACACACACACACACACAGTCACATACACACTGCTCAACTGGTTCAAGAGTGCCGCGGCAACAAATTGCCTTTAATGATTCACTTCAATCAATGTAGGGTAGTCAGTGCTGGATGAGTGTGTGTGTGTGTGTTTGTGTGTGTGTGTGTGTGGGGGGGGGGGTAGTGGGTGGCTTCCGTACATCAACACCCTGTTTGACACTGAATCCTTCCGGTTTACCCACAAACACGCACACACACACAAATGGCACACACCTTTTCCTGGGCCTCGAGCTACCCCCCCCCCCCCCCACACACACACACACACGGTGTGATGTAGGACAGAGCAACAGTGAAGGATGTGAGTGAGGATCTCCTCCAGTCTGCTGAGAGCAGGAAGCACGAGTCAGCACTTCCTTTCAGGTTCTCCTGAGCAAGAAATAACTTACACACATACACACACGCATACACACACATATTTACACCCATATTTACATGCGCACAATACTGTCTAATCAAATTCAGCGAGTGTTTGTGAGGCCTGGACTCCAGGCCTTCATCTTAATAAACATGTTATTGGGCTGATAGATCCATCTCTGCCAGCCTCTTATGTGTCCTCCTCCGAGACTAACTTTGGAGTTGCACACAAGTTTAAATGCCACATCTTTCTCTATCTCTCTCCTCTGTCTCTCCCTTTCTGAACCACAGCTCACAACAACCGTCTCTCTCTCTCTATCTCTCCTCTCTCCATCTCTTCTCTATTTCCATCTCTTCTCTCTCTCCATCTCTCCTCTCTCTGTCTCTTCTTCCTTTGCAGAGCTCCCAATTTCATATTTCCAGGAATTTCCCATTTTCCAGCCAGTCATGCCTGCGTACTGTACCTACTGATAAAGGAGAGATGTGCTATTGGGATTCCTGACTGGTCTCTGGCTTATGGCGTACACGTCACCTAGTCTGGAATGCCATCTAGGAAGAATTATCTCTCCAGGAATGTCATTCTCCTCACCTGCCGTGTGTGTGTGCGTGTGAGTGTGTGCTAGTGTGGAACACACCCCTGTCATAAACATATGTCATCGGAACAACGCTGGTGTTGAGATTTAGGAGCACCATTTCAGAGGCGGAATGAAGAGAACATTCTGGAAGGGGAATGAGGAGAACATTCTGGAAGGGGAATGAGGAGAACATTCCAGACGTGTTCTGCTTCTGGGATCAGGAGACCCACAGTGGCTACACAGAGCTTGGTATAAAACATGGACAGTAGCCAAAAAAAGATTCATGACCTTAATATGTCTCTCTCTCTCTCTCTCTCTCTCTCTCTCTCTCTCTCTCTCTCTCTCTCTCTCTCTCTCTCTCTCTCTCTCTCTCTCTCTCTCTCTCTCTCTCTCTCTCTCTCTCTCTCTCTCTCTCTCTCTCTCTCTCTCTCTCTCTCTCTCTCTCTCTCTCTCTCTCTCTCTCTCTCTCTCTCTCTCTCTCTCTCTCTCTCTCTCTCTCTCTCTCTCTCACTCACACTTCAAAGACAGACGCAATTCACAATCTCCGTGACGTTCCCCCATTTACATGAATAAAAACCCCTAAGTGGTTTCGCAAAACATTGGGGCGTAAAATAATAAGAAGCGATGACAGTTGCGGCGTTCCGTGGACGACCTACGACCTCTGACCTTGTGGTACGACTCAGGAGTTCACCGAGGGCCAAGAAAAAAAGGGATTAAGATGAAAACAAAGAGAAATGGGAACAGAGGACGGGGAAAGACGGAAGCGTCAGTCGGAAGAAAAGGACGGTCAGAGAGAAGGGAAAAGAGGAGGAACGAGGAAAAGAGGGACTCAAGCACTGGAGGAGGGGGAAGAGGAGGGGGAGGAGGGGCGAAGAGGGAGAGAAGGAGGAGGGAGAGGGGGAGGAGGGAGAGGAGGAGGTTCATAGGGCTGTGACGGCGACGGTGACACGACTTTTCCGCACCATCATCTTCCTCCAAGGATGCGTGTTGGCATCCATCCCTCTTCCTCCTTCCTCTTTCTCAGCTTGGTTCCCCTGCTTTCCTCCCCTCATCCCTCTCTCCAGGTCACATGTGTCTCGGTATTCCCCATAGCTTTATTAAAATGTCACCCAGGGGGACAGAACACTAGCAGCTTATACACATGCAAACATGTCACTGGATCATCTGCCTGTGTGTATGTGTGTGTGTGTGTGTATGTGTGTGTGTGCATGCCACAGTCATTCATTTCCTCCAGCAACAGATGACCTTCCATCCAGAAATAAGGATGCCTTTCTCCAGACCTACCTGTCTGTTTACATGTTGTAATTGGGTGTTTGTGTGTGTGTGATATCAAACTGAATTAGGACTCTTTCATGTTGTGCTAAATAGTGCAGTGCCAGAGGCTTCTGTCTGACATCTCAAAAAACATTTCATCACACTTAAACACACACACGCACACACACACACACACATCTCACATAATCAAGTTCCTCTGCTTGTCTCCTAGCACGATCAATCGTGAAAGAGTTACTCTGTCTCTTATAGGACTACACTCAGCTACTGTCTCCAATAGGACTGCACTCAGCTTAGCCCTGCTTCACAATGCCATCAAGCTAATTACATCCTAACATGTCCAGATCACATCCTAACATGTCCAGATCACATCCTAACATGTCCAGATCACATCCTAACATGTCCTGATCACATCCTAACATGTCCAGATCACATCCTAACATGTCCAGATTACATCCTAACATGTCCAGATGATCACATACTAACATGTCCAGATCACATCCTAACATGTCCAGATCACATCCTAACATGTCCTGATCACATCCTAACATGTCCAGATGATCACATCCTAACATGTCCAGATCACATCCTAACATGTCCATCATATTGTAGTGAGGTCCACCAGACCACACAGAGCCAACATCTTGCCACACCTGAAGAGTGATTCAATCACATCAGACAAACCTAATCAGCCCTTGTGACACCCTCAGTATGCTGATTACCCACCGAACGCCGATGCAAAGGAACCATAGAATTGGGGGGGGGGGGGACTTCCCCAATCTACCTAATCAGCCCTCCTGCTAGCTTGCAAGCTTCAAAGGGCCTGATTTAGACAACACGTCTCCAGCGACCATTTGCTATCCGTTTCGGCGGCGATTTGAACAAAGAACATACCTTGATCAGAACTTTTGAGGAAAGTTCTTGAAACTTCACCTTTACCACAAGAGTACAAGGTGGATACTTATGAGAGGGATATTTGTGTTATGTTTGTTACTTTGTTTTAATGTTGTGTTCACTGAAATCTTGATTCTAGTAACAACTCCTTCTTCCTGAAAGATAACCAAGTCATTCTTGGTATCTACACGAAGCTATCATAATAAAAAAATCATTCAACTATATTTTGTAACTGTACCAAGATGTCCAGAACAATATTTGAACCATCGAATGAACCAGCCAGAGATCAGATCACACCTTTGGTAGGTGTGAAGGAAGGAGGGGGGAGTTGAGAACCCAGCTTCCCCCAATCCACATCTGACCCCAGACGGGTCCTCTCTCGAACTGTATAAAGCCCTAAGATGACCATCAATCTCTGACTCCAGCAAAACCGACCATGGCATGAACGCCATCAGGATTGGCGTTCCAAAGGACGTCGCCAAGCTTCTCCTGAGATTCAACTTCATAGTGAACGCGTCACTATCTGGACGTTTCAACAGAAGAACCAAAAACGCAATTCCAAATGCGACTTCACTGAGATCCCGCAGACTCAGTCACATGACCCAGCACAGCCGCGCTGTGACTTCAGATTCGTCAAATGGACCTTTGGCGCAAACCGCCCTCAACATCAACCCCTGATCAAACGTAACTATGGCTAAAGCTCTTTCCTCCTCGACATGGCATTGGCGTGAGCTCTGTTTATGATTTGTAAGGATGTAATCATTGACTGTACAATTTCTGTCTTTCTTTAAGTTAGACCATTTCATTCTGTTCATTGAAACCAATCTCTCATATCAAACCCATAATCCAACTTGTTCATAAGATCTGTTTACCTTACTTGAATAAATTCATTGTAAAGATATTTTGACGTGCGTGTTCACTGATGTTACGATTGTCTCTACACTTAGAACGAATTCATTCCTAAAGATGAGACTGATTATTACATATTAAACATAGGATTCCCTAATGTCCTAAACCAATATTACGGTGGTGCCCCGAGACTTTATGATAAATTAAATATTTCTATCTTTAAACGAGCAAACCCCGCTACAATATCATACAACATATCATCTAAAGTACACTGATGGTGCTCAAATGTTTGAATAAAACCATGGCCTTCAGTTTCAGAGGCCCATGGCACAAGCTCTTTTACATCCTGCCATTAAGCATGTGTGTTACGATTGTCATGCAAACAAAACAAAAATGTGTTGTCTTTTTTAAAGTGTCACTTAAAACGGGACTGTTAGTCCCTGGCATCTGACTAACAAAAAAATACGCACGCACGCACACAGACACACACACACACTCTTCATCCATTATTTACAACATAGGCTGTTTAAACTAAAATGATCATCAGCGTGAACATCTAAAGAGTCTCTCTTGTCAACAGAGACTGTAGTTACTTTCCCGTGAATCACACACACACACGAAAACGCGCACACACACACAAAAAACAAGACAAACTTTGGACACTGGCACCAACCTATGAGTGGCTGCATCAACTGAGTGAGCTCTATTCCATCTCCCAATCTTTCCTTTCAATCCCCGAGGGAAATCAGTTCCTCTCAACTCTTTTAATTATGCGTGTGATTAATTATGCTTGTAATTCGGAGTGCTTAATCCGGGGAAGGCTGTCCTTTAGCAGTCTGTCTCATTAGCATACAGGTGGAGACCCGCCCTGGGCCAGATGAGGAAGCGCCACACTGTGGCTAATCCCACCACTCATAAACAGAGAGGCTGGACACACACACTTTCACCTGCAACACACTCTCACCTGTAACACACACCCCCACACGCAACACACACACACACCTGTAACACTCACCTGTAACACACACACACACACACAGACACTCACTTGCGACACACAAACACACCTGCACACACACACACACACACACACACTCCTGTTTCTGTCTCTGGGAATAACTCATTACGTAATCCACCTGCCAGACGGCCCAGGGCCCCCCCTGTATTAGGAGTTCAGTGGTCTGTGCCAACTCATTAAGAACACAGCTGGGCACCAGGCTCAGGACTGGGAGATACCACAGGGGGCTGGAGGAGAGGGGGGGGGGGGATGCGTGTGAAGGGAGGGCTTTGACTTTGCTATATCAATACTTTGATGACAAACACAGAAGAGATTCAGAGTGAGCACGAAAGAGAAAAGAAAAAACTCAGAGTGTGTGCGTGTGTTTGTGTGCGCCCGTGCGTGTTTGTGTGAGTGTGTGCGCGCGTGCATATTATAGGGTCCAAAAGTCAGTGAACACATTGAACATATCGTGGGAGACTGAGACAGACAAGCATTCTGTGACATCACAAGAAGCTCTTTGGAACACTGTCAGATCCTGATGGGATAACACAGTTCATAAGGTTTCGCGTTACCTTGTGGAGTCCATGCACGCTGTCATTAAAGCAAACAATTTTTTTGAAACGAAAATACCAAATACTTAAGCTATTACACCTATAGCTATTCTGAAATAGCTATAGGTGTAAAAATGTTTTAAAGATTAAGCTTTTCAAATTGTTAAAGGTGCTGTAAAGCAAATTCCATGATTTGCCTCTCAGTACATTAAATACGTGTGAAATGAGTGGCTGAAAGCATGTGCAAAGCGCCAAAACTTTGTCGCACAGTTAGACAGTTGAACAGTTTTTCACCCGTTTTCAGCTCAGGTTTGTATAGGCGGGGCAAAACCCAACCTATCTACGTCACAGCCACCTATCTACGTCAGATCACAGATGGTTTATATAACCTGCATTCTGTTACTCAGCTGGAACGATGCAAAGACAAAGTAATTAACACATAAAACACTCAGAGACTGCAGGTTGGTCTGTTCTGATATCTGCAATTGATTTAGCTAGTTGTTGCTGTTGTTGCTAAATTCAATTCATTCAAGGGGTCGGAGCTTCTGCTCCTTCAGGCGACATGCCCCCCCGTCTCAAGCAGAGGAGACTGCTGATTTTCTCTCAATTTCAAAGCCAAATTTGACATACTTGTCAGTGTTTTTTTTCATTCGAATTTGGATGGGTAGTTAACAACACATTCTTCTGTGGTGTGATGAACTTAAAACTCATTTTCAATTCCACTTTACAGCACCTTTAAGCTGTATTATCATCAGCAATGGAAAGGGAGTAGTATTCCATTCGAAACAAATTCATAATAGACATATCCTGACTAGCGGTCTCCGACTCTTGAACCCTACTGTACGTGCATGCGTGTGTGCGTATGTGCACGTGCGTGTGTGAGGACATACCCAGGTTCCACTTGAGCCCGGTGGTGTGTGTTCGACACGGCCCCCCCACTGGGATGAGACTACACCAGGGGCCTTCTAATCCTGTACTCACACCTAACCTGTAGATCCTCTCCTGGGGGGGAGAGAGAGGGGAGGGGTATAAGGTATAAGGGAAAGAGAGAGAAGATGGGGAGCAAAGGAGTGATTGAAGAGAAGGGGAAGAGAGAGTGATGGGGGAGGGATGGGAAGAGATGGAGGGGAGAGAGATAGGAGGATATGGAGGAGAGACAGAGAGAGAGGGAAAGAGGAGGAGGTGGAAGAGAGGGAGATAACAATTAGTCATCAAAAAATATGACCTTAAAATTCAAATAAAGTTATAATAAAAATACAAATTTCTTCATCATGATGACGATGCATCAGGACTGAGGATGATGATCTCCTGATTGTTGATGGACCAAGCCTGCTGTAACATCAGAGCTCAACCACATCTTAGTCCTTATGTGATAATTAACAATTACACCTTCTCTGGAGAATGCACACTCACACACACTTTGAATCAGTCTGATACTAGTTGAAGGGTGTGCAGGTTTGAAGTCAAATTACCACCTTTATAAAAAGACAGTGTCACCGAAAGAACAAAAGTTTACTTCTCTCTCTCTCTCTCTCTCTCTCTCTCTCTCTCTCGGACGGACATATACACACACACGCGCAAACACACACGGACACACAAACGCACCAGAGACTCAGACGGCAGTGAAGCGTAGCGTTCAGGAGACTTGAGACAGGCGAGCTGCTCTCACGTGTGTTTTAGTGGACGACAGGAAACAACGCACTGTAAACAACTCCTCCTGGGAGCCTGGCTCCGCCCGGGTTGGCTTGCTCACGCCAGAACGGGAGCCAAACGACGACCTTCTCTTTCTTCCTCTCTCTCTCTCCCTCAGTCTCTCTCTCTCTCTCTCTCTCTCTCTCTCTCTCTCTCTCTCTCTCTCTCTCTCCAGTTCAGAATATTTTATTGGCATGACTGTTCGGGTTGAGCAATATTGCCAAAGCAGTCCACATTGAAGGGACAATATAATATGTATTTTACATACAGTACTGTGCAAAAAGTCTTAGACACTATAAAAATAAAAAAGGTTAAGGAAAAATGCTTTTTTTTTGCTAAACAAAAAGTTTAGCAAAATTGCACTTTTATATTGCTGCACAAATAAAAAAAATATTTAATTACATTATATAATTATTTTACTACAAATAAGTACAGAACAAAACTTTCTGCATCACTATTATTCTCATCTGCCTCCTCACCGACGAGACACCAGAGATGTCGCCTACTAATTAATACATAGCTTTGCGCAATTCTTATGTTGTTCTTAATTAAATTAAATTTAAATTAAATAATATTAATTAAAGCTGCCCTCGTGTACACACCGCCCTGATCGAAAAAGAAAGGCTGTAGCATTTAATTGAAGAAATACAGTATAAGACATTATTTGTGTAAAAAATATTGGGTGCCAAAGACTTATGCACAGTACTGTATATATCATTCATAACATATAATAAGGAGTAAAACATTGATAATATAACAAAATAGCAGTAGCATAGCGAGTTGGAGAAAAGTAATATGTATTCATACATGTTAAGATACGGAAAGGTTTTAACAATCACACAAGGTTGATTCACTGTCCGTCAGGTTGTGACATTGAGATACATATCTAGCGGCAAGACTTGCTGTACGCCCTTCGTCCAGAGATATCCTTAATTTCTAGTTTACATCAAGCTGTGTGGAGTCTTTAATTAACGGGTTGCATTTTTGGAGATATTGATCTCTGTCTTCCTTTTTCGATTGCAAGAGTGTGGTCACTGTATTTAATGAGCAGCTGGCTCAGCTTTACATCCTTGACAATATATAGCCTAGATATTCAGCCATTTCGTAGTTTCTGTTTAGGCCCCAATCTAATTTGTTTCGTGTTTTGGTTTCTTTTCCCCAGAGTTCTAGATAGGATTTTTTGTTTTCTGTTGTAATTAGTTGTATTCTGTTTGGTGTTAGTAAGGGGGTGATGGACTGAGAGGGAGGTGTGGTAACTGGTTTGTTAGTGCTGTTTGATTGCAAAGAAAGCTCTACTAGCTTTTTCTTTAAGTGCATTCACTGCCAAGCGGAAGCTACCGGACGCTGTCATTTGTAGGCCTAAGTATGTGCGTTCCAGTTTTGTTTCCCGGTGTGAATATGTGCCTCTTTTCCTGACATTTGGACTTTTTTTTTGTATGACCATGATTTCTGTGTTTTTTGCATTGACTGCATGGCCCAATTTTGTCAGTATTCTTCGGGTACTGTTCATTGTTCGAGGGTTTCTCCCTCTCCCCCTCTCCCCGTCTCCCCCTCTCTCTCTCTCTCTTTCTCTCTCTCTCTCTCTCTCTCTCACCCTTGAACCCTTTCTCCCTCAGTCTCCCTCTGGCTCGAGGCTCTCCCCTCTCCTGAGTCCAGCAGGTTCAGCTTCAGTGGAGCGGGGTGCTGATTAAGGCCCGGCTCAGCTGCCCCTGGTGCAGGGAGGACTGGACCCCCCCCCCCCCCCCCCCCGGGAAGCCACATGTCCCCACCACCAGAAGAGATCCAGGGGTCAGCGCTCGACACCTGCCGCTGCCTTCCCATGTCCCCCAGCGAGACCTGGGAGGGGTCGGGGCGGGGACAACCCACGGGGGCCCTGACCTGGGTTGGTGGGTTGCGACCCGGATCACCGCATCATCCGTCTTTGTTGTGTCATGGTCTGAATCGTGCCTTTTCCTTCTACCTGTGAGCCCGTCTCTTTGGTGGTCTGGTTCATAGCAACCTGGGGGTCAGGTGGCTGAGCGGTTAGGGAATCGGGCTAGTAATCTGAAGGTTGCCAGTTCGATTCCCGGCTGTGCAAAATGACGTTGTGTCCTTGGGCAAGGCACTTCACCCTACTTGCCTGGGGGGGAATGTCCCTGTACTTACTGTAAGTCGCTCTGGATAAGAGCGTCTGCAAAATGACTAAATGTAAAATGTAAATGTAATGTAATGTAACCTACTCTCCCTTCTACACCATTCACACACACTTTGAATCCGTCTGATATTAGTTCAAGAGTGTGTAGGTTTGAGGTTAAATTACCATCTTTATATAAAGACCCTGTTGCTGAAAGAAGAAAAGTTGACATTGAACTTTTTCTTCCTCACACACATACAACTGACACACAGACACACACACACACACACACAGACAAACACACACTCACTCAGGGACGCACACAGGTACAGACATCCACACACACACAGAAACATGCACACCCACACACGCACACAGAGAGACAGACAGACACAGGGATAAATGGGAAATAATGATGGCTGCTGAACATACAAACATTGCCTCCATGAAAGGGTTCATTTCAAAATGTTTTCCTCTCGTTTGCAGAGGGAGCCGGAGGGAGGGAGGGAAAGTTCCAGAGAAACTTGGAGAGGAGTACTCTTCTGATGAACTAGCCCTGGGGCTGTGTGTGCGTGTGTTGTGCGTATAAACATTTGTGAGTGTGTGCGTTAGTCTCGAAAGCGGATAGAAGTTGCGTCTGTGTGCGTCTCTGTGTGTGTCTGCGTGTAGGTGTGTGTGTGTGTTGTAAGCTGCTTTGTGACATGTGGATGTATAAGCAGTTAGGATGGCTGAGCTTCAGAGTGGAGACTAACATGAGCAGGTTTGACTGACCTCTAATACCTACCCCCTCCAACCAGTAATACAGAGAGACATGGATCCTGACACACACACACACGCAAACGACTATCGTAGAAAACGGTCTTCATACTCCATCCCCTACACAGCGACGTACAGCAGAGGATACCAAAGCTATCCTTCAGCCTTTCTGCATTCTAGTCTCCACACACACACACACACACACGCCCGCGCACACACACACACACTTCACTCTGTTCTCAAGGTGCCCTCCTAACTTAGGAAAATAGTGTATTGTTCTCAAACAGCTGAATCCGACGTTGTCATTTAAATCAGCCACACCTTTGTGAAGCGCGCCGTATGTCTAACACCCGCCTGTGTGCGTGCGAGAACAGAAGGATCTATTTGGAGGAACCAGACCCAGACACCTTGCTCTGTTCAGTGCAGCTAGCACGCTCCCATTGTTTCGTACGTATCACATATGTTGCTGTGTCGCACCCGCCTCGGAACTTCGTCAAAACGTCCGCCTGCGATTTGGATTGAGCGCGCTGTTTTGTGTCGCCGTGTGCGCTTTAATGTGTCGGCGCGTGTTGAATGTCGTCTGAGCGTTACCTCGCGCGAGTGTGTGCGAGTGTGGCCCACAGTTTAAAAGGAAACCGGAGAGGTGTTTGCACGCTCAACTGTGACTCTAATGAGCCTCGTCATCCTGTTTGTAAGGTTACACTCACCTTCCTTTCTGTACCGCACTCTCGCACTTTCTTCTCTCCTCCTCCTCCCTCTCTCCTCTCCTCTCCTCTCTCAACTCCTCTCCTCTCTCAACTCCTCTCCTCCTCCCTCTCTTCTCTCCTCTCTCTACTCCTCTCCTCTCTCAACTCCTCTCATCTCCTCGCTCTCTTCTCCTCTTTCCCTCTTTACTCGCCCTCTCTCCATCTCTCTCCTTTCCCTTCTCTTCTTTCTCCCTTCTCTCTCTCCTTGAATCAGAACAACGTTGACAGATTAGATGAATGTACCTTCACTCAAGAAAGATTAATTGGGGGTGTCCAGCTATGAAGCAGTAAATGACAACATGTCTTTGGAATAATGACAAACAATGAAAAGAGAGCAAGCGGGAGAGGGAGTGGGCGAGGGAGAAAGAGAAGAGGGAGAGCGAAAGAGAGGGAGTGGGCAGGATAGGAGCGCGAGAGAGAGCGAGCAAGAGTGATGAGGAAAAGAGAGAGAGAGAAGTCAAGGGGAACAGGGGCGAGTTGGGGGAAAGGGATGGAGACAAAAAGAGAGAGAAAGAGAGAGAGCAAGAAAGAGAGAGACTGTATGTTTAGTGTGACATGATGTTATTAGAAGTCATGACAGACTACTATGTAGTAATATCGTTCAAGCGAAAAGATTACATTCAAATCCAAATCTCGGCTCTCGGTCGACTTGTGAACTCAATCAGGTGGGAAGAAACAGAACGAGGCAAGCTATTCTGCTACAAATGAGACGCTCGCCAAACAAACGAGGGCAACAGGAGAACAGGGGGAACTATGTGCATGCGTATGATGTGTGTGTGTGGGTGTGTTGTGTGTTGTGAATGTGTGCGTACGTCGTGTATGTCTGGTGTTGTGTGCCTGTGTTCATATCATATGTAGTACCGTTCCATAGTTCAGGGTCACTTAGAAATGTCCTGGTTTCCCTTTAAAACATAAGTGAAATGAGTTTGATTTGGAAATACAGTCATTGACAAGTTTAGAAGTAACCTTAAAAAGAAGTGTCCTTAAAAACGTTGTTTTTGTCAAGTAATCGGCACCAGCCAACAGCAGCGATTGCCGCCTTCTGGTTGTCAATTTGCTGAGGCAATCTGAGGAGATTTCACCGCAAGCTTCCTGAAGCACCTCCCACCCGGATTGGTTTGATTCCTCTTGCTTCTTGCTTCTCGAGTACCGCACGGTCAAGCTGTTCCCACAACAGCTAAACAGGGTCGAGATCTTGTGACTGTGCAGGCCATTCCGTTACACACACAATACCAGCTGATTGCCTCTTCCCTAAATAGATCTCTCACAGTTTGGAGCTGTGCTTTGTGGCATTGAGGGAGGAAACGTGCTCCAGTCAAACGCCATCCACAGGGTATGGTGTTGCAAAACAGAGTGATGGCCTTCCTTCTCCAAGACCCCTTTACCCTGTCAAACATCTCCCAGTTCTCCACCCCCGAAACCCCCTCAGACCACCTCAGGGACCAGACCTGACAGGTGGCTTCTATCACTCCTCCCGGATCCATCGTTTGGTCTTTGTGATCCGAACAACCTCAAGCTTGTCCAATTCCACCGTCCGCTGTCTCCGTTGTATCTTTTGTCATCGGCCAGTCCGAGATCTGGCCTCTTCGTTGCAGCTCTGCCTAGAAGGTCAGCATGCCAGAGTCTCCGTTGAGAGTGGTGTTTTGCAGGGGGAGCTGTTTAACAAAACTGCTCATGTAGAGGACCTGGGAAGCGTCTGTTTCTCAGACGCAGACACTAATCCTCTTGCCCGGCAGTCCACCAGGCCCTCCCCTCCCTCCTCGGCCTATTCCGGTTAGAACCGGTTTGCGCGGGTCTGTGAAGGGAGTAGTGCAAAACGTTGTACGAGATCTTCAGTTTCTCGGAATTGCCTCAGAACAAGAAAAGACTGACGGGTTTCAAGAGGAAGTCCTTTGTTTGGGGCTATTTTGAGCCTGTTATCGAGGCCACAATTGCTGACGCCGCAGATACTCAGCTAGCTTAAAGAAGGGTCAACAGCCTGCCGCTATAATGCCATTATTGCAGAAGGGTTTTCTAATGATCTATTAGATTTTAAAATGATTAACTTGGAATAGCAAAAACACTGTGCCAAAACATCCCAGGACTGATGGTTGCAGATAATGGGCGTCTGTACGCCTTTGTGGAGACTGTACACAGTCTGCCGTTTCCAGCTAAAATAGTCATTACGCCATTAGCAATGTCTACGCTGCATTCCACATCAATCTGATTCAATTTTTATGGATAAAAAAGCTTTTCTTACCAAAACATTGGAACTTCTAAGTGACAACAAGCTTTTGAAGGGTAGTGTGTCTCATGTCTAGTGTGTCTGTATGTGTCTAATATGTGTGTGTATGTGTCTACTGTGTATACGTGTGTTTGTGTGTGTATGTATGTGTCTAATGTGTGTGTGTTTGTGTGTATGTATGTGTCTATTGTGTGTTTGTGTATGTGTCTAGCGTATGTGTGTGTGTATGTATGTGTCAAATGCGTGGGTATGTGTGTGCAGTCGTTACCGGGCGGAGCAGGAAGGCCAGGCTGCCTCCCTGGATGACCACCAGGGGGAGCTGTGTGATGGAAAGGGCGTGGTAGAGCGTCTCTACTGAAGCCATGGTCTGGTCCAGCCGTCCAGCTAGACCTCCCAGGGTCACAATGGTGTCTACCTGAGGGGTGGGGGGGTGGGGATAGTTTAAAAGCCGGATAACCGTCACACACTGTGTATGTTTTCACTTTAGGATCAAGTTCTTCCTCTCTGTCCCCCCTCATAAATGATCTACCCCTCCTCTTCATCCTCTCTACCCCTCCTTTCTGCCACCCCCCTCTGCCCATCATCCTCTCTACACCTCATTGACAGAGTGTGAGAAAAGCAGTATGTACTGTACATTTCCACTAAAGACAAGTTGGGAAAGAACCCTCATGAGTTGAAAATTGGGTTAGGCACACATCTGGAGAAGAGACGCACACATACTGCACGCACGCACACACGCGCACGCACACACGCACACACACACATACACGCACACACAAACACGCATACACACCAGTGTTGTTTGACACACTCAAAACATGCTGAATGTAAACAAACTCTGCCCAGACGTCATCCTCCTCAGAGACGAAAAGAGGATTATCAAAACAGAGACTAAGTTGATCTCTCTCATTCCTCCCTATTTTATCAACACCAATAACAACAACAAACAACAACAACTATAAATAACTAAACAGGGTTGACATCAGTATGTAATGGAGGAACAAACGGGATCACCCTAACCTGCTAGTTAGATTTCTACATCTCACCCTAACCTGCTAGTTAGACCTCTACATCTCACCCTAACCTGCTAGTTAGAGCTCTACATCTCACCTTTAAAGGCTAGTTAGACTTCTTCAAGCTCACCCTAACCTGCTAGTTAGACCTCTACATCTCACCCTAACCTGCTTGTTAGAGCTCTACAACTCACCCGGACCTGCTAGTCAGACACACCTCTTTATCTCGCTAGGTCTTTACTGGTCAGATTAGGAGAACGTCCTCCATGATGACCGACGGACTCTTTTGATAAATAACACCACCCATGCACCGTCACCAGGGAAGCTAACGATGATGACATTGTTAGCCCGACAGGAACGCAGCCGTCCCCCTCTCCCATTGGCTGAGGGATGGCGTGGGCTCCCGAGGTAAACGACACAGTTATGCCCCATCCCGAGAGATGATGGAGGGATAATGAGACAGACGGGATGAAAGTGGGGAACAGAACTGTCGTGTCAGCAACGTCGCCGACGACTCGACGAGGACGCAGGTCACGTAAGGAGACACACACACCACACACACACACACTCTCTCATACACGTGAACGCTCACATACACACCGAATCTCCCAACAAGCCCATTGATCCTCTCTAATGAGTCTATTAAACATAATAAATAGATGACTTTGTGATGTAGGGAAGGCCAGCTAAGCAGAAACAGGCGGAAGGGTTTATAGCAACTGGGGACTACAAACACAGTAACTCAGACTCTTTTAATGCCGTCATGACACAACACAGCCACAGAACAGTACTGACGGATAGAGGAGAGAGGTTGAGACATTTAGATAGAGACAGAGAGAGAGAGAAACACACAGAGATATAGATAGAGAGAGAGAGAGAAAGAGATGAAGAGAAAGAGAGAGAGATAAAGAGAGAGAGAGTAGTGTGTACTGTTTATATCCCCCGGTTCAGGAGACGTTCAGAGTGTTAAACAAAGCCACAAACAAACAAACGATTCCCGCTGCTTTGTAGCGTAGAGCTGGCTACTTATAACCAGGCCTTGGAGCGGTGACGCACGCACGCGCGCATGCTTGCGCACACACACACACACACACACACACACACACAATACACACACGCGCGCATCCCCGTTAACACACGCAGGGGTTTTAAGGCTGAGAAAGGCCTGAGTGATGGCCTGTCTGGTCGGTTATTGACGGAGGTTTGGGGGGAGAAACACTGCACACGGATCCCTGTTGGCTGGAGACAGGCCATCAACGGACTGTGTGTGTGTGTGTGTTCTTTCTTATTCTCACCTGTCAGAGGGAATGCATGCTTGTCTAAGTGTTTTCTCCCCAAATCCCTCACTTCATTCTCTCTCACTCACGCACGCGCACGCACGCGCACACACACACACACAGACAGACACACACAGACAGGTTAGATCCAGTTTGATACACACTGACATCTGGACAGGAGGATGAAAGAGGAGATGAGAGGGGGATGAAGGAAGGGTGGAGGAGAGGAAGAGAAGGAGGGAGGGAGGGGAAGGAAGGAAGGAAGAGAGAGAGGGAGGGAGAGAGCGAGCGAGGGGAGAGAACAAGAGGGGAATGAAGATGAGATGCCTTTCCAAAGTCACATATCAAATCAAAGCAACAAGATGGTGTTCACACTAACTCGTCCAAACACTTCACATCTCTGTTTCCATCAAACTAACCCTCTCTCCCTCCTCTTTCCTCTCTCTCTCTCTGTCTTCTCTCACACTCTCATCTCTCCTAGATCTCTCTCTTTCTCTCTCTCTCTCTCTCTCTCTCTCTCTCTCTCTTTCTCTCTCTCTCTCTCTCTCTCTCTCTCAATCTCTTTTTTCTCTTGATTTGGAACAAGGCAAAGAGTTACCGTCAAAACAACAATGTATGCTAACGCTTGCTTTGCGTTTTTGTCTTGTGCATGTGTGTGTGTGTGTGAGTGAATGTGTGAGTGAGTGTGTTTGTGTGCGTGTGTGTGTTCTCTCAGGTTTTGTTTGGCTCATCAGCAGTGAGCAGTTTAGTGATTGCACCTCTCACTGTGATTGAACAAACACTCACCACACTCCATGTGGTGAATGGCAATGCTTAAAAACACACCACTTTTGGGGGAAAACATAACTTGTGTGTGTGACTGTGTCTGTGTGTCTGACTGTGCTTGCCAACAAACAGCACTAGGTAGGCAGACATAGAGAAGAAAATATTAGCAGATCTTAATTTGCGTTTGTGTGTATTCACAAGTGTGTGTGTGCCTCGTATGCATGGAGGCCTGTGTGTGTGTGTGTGAACTTACCTGTAGCTGGCGTTGTTGTATCTCCTCCACCATGATAGCCAGACACTTAGTGAAGTCTGTCAGATCCTGGTCCGCAGTCTCTATCAACCTGCACCTCTACACACACACACATATTAGCTTTTCTAGTGAGGCCAACCATTCAAAATTGTGTTCCCTAACCACTAACCTCTCACCCCTAACCTTAACTCTAACCTTAACTCTGAAACCCCCTGAAAAGAAAAGCATTTGAAGTTATTGGGCCCAGCAAAAGGGCCCCACAATGTTTTTCACATTTCACTATACTTGTGAGGACAAGACCACACACACACACACATATACACCACACTCGCACACACACACACATAAACTGAGAATAAGGAAGAGAAGGGATAGCCTGAGTCTGATTCTCTGCATTATGGAACCAGAACTACATGATTCCGGTGACCCCACAGCTCATCACACAAACATGCACTCTCTCTCTCACACACACACATACACACGCGCGCGCACACACACACACACACACACACAGCCTTGAGACTGTTTTGTTTTATTCCCTCTTTATACCAAGACCTCGAATACCCCAAACCATCCCTCGTTATGCGATTCTGTCTGCCTGTCTGTCTGTCTCTGCTAAATAAAGACAGATATAAGTATCTACATTCTGTAACAACACATTCTCTCCAGTGTCTGAGAAGACTCTGGAGAGACACACAGACTGTGTGTGTGTGTGTGTGTGTGAGAGAGAGAGCGAAAGAGCTCTCGGAGCCCTGAGGAGGTGTCATCTGCATTTCAAACAGTAAACACTCGTGTATCCTGAGCTCTGATCAGTCTCCACATGAGTGACATTGCATGATCACCGGGGACAGACCTGGGCGTCTATGTGCCACCTTGTTTGCATTTATTCATAGATCCATGGATAAATCGAATTCCGAGTGTGTGTGTGTGTGTGTACGTGTGGGTGTCGTATCTGAGTGGGTAAGACGCACGGGCGTCGCTTCAACAGCGGGACAGAGGAGAGGTCGACAGAGTTCTGGGTAACGGGAAACCAAACAGCGAACAACAACGATTCCCCGGTCAACGTGGTTATCTGCAGATTGGTGCGCGCGCGCACATGAGCGTGTGCGCGCACGAGTGTGCGTGGTGGGCGCGCGTGCGTGTGTGTACTCACCTTCTCGGAGTAGAAGGCTTTGACCTCGGCACTAATGGAATCGAAATCCCCACTGATATAGTCAGGTAGAAAACTGGATGGAGGGATGGAGAGAGAGCGAGAGAGAGAGAGAGCGAGAGACAGCGAGAGAGAGAAAGGGCGAGAGAGAGAGAGAGAGAGAGAGAGAGAGAGAGAGAGAGAGAGAGAGAGAGAGAGAGAGAGAGAGAGAGAGAGAGAGAGAGAGAGAGAGAGAGAGAGAGAGAGAGAGAGAAAGGGACAGAGAGAGAAAGGGACAGAGAGAGAAAGGGACAGAGAGAGAAAGAGCATAAGAGAGAGAGGGAGGGAAAGATACACAAAGAAGGAGGGAGAGAGCGTAAGAGAGAGAGAGGGAAAGCAGGGAGGAGAGAACAATTTGGGCGCGTGTCAGTTCTTTTATCAGTCTGGCGAGCAGAGGGTGGAAGTGACACCGCGGCTGACATGAAGACAGGCAGACTGGCAGGGTTAGACCCGTGTCATTGAGACCCACACGCACACACTCTCTATCCACTATCTGAGAGCCTTCTACACACACACACACACACACACACACACAACTACACAGGCCACTATCAGGGACCGTTTTACATAAACAGAAACACTCACCCTCACACAGAATGTGTGTCCTTCCTCAGCCCTAGAATTATTGAGCTGTTGTGTGGTAATCTATAGACATGAGCCCTTCATGCTGTGTTGAATACCAGACACATCCCTCACACATTGGTACATGTGTGAGTGTGTGTGTGTGTGCGTATGTATGTATGTGTGTGTATGCTCCTTTGTGTGATAGTGTGATAGTGTGTGTGTGTGCGTGCGCATGTGTGTATGTATATTCTCGTGGGTGTGTACGTGTGTGTGATAGTGAGTGTGTGTGCCTGTGTTCGTGTGTGTGTGTGTGTCTGTGTTTGTGCTCATTTGTGTGTGTCTATAAAAGCAACAAGCGGGTGTTGTCCCACGGTCGTGCTATCTGCCGCCATTAACAGGTCCAACATAACGATTTCACGCACCACTGAGAGTGTGTGTATGGGTGTGTGTGTGTGTGTATGGGTGTGTGCGTATGGGTGGATGTCGCCGGTGAAAGGCGAGAGCATTGTTCCGGTCTGCTGCGGAAATAGATACAGGATTATTCTCTCCCTCCTTCTCCATCCATCTCTCCATCCCTCTCTCCCTCCCTCCTCCCTTCTTCCCCTTCCTCCTCTTCCTGTCTCTCCCTCCCTCCTCCCCTCCTCCTCCTCCTCCTCCATCCATCTGTCCATCCCTCCCTCTCTCCATCCCTCCTAGTCCTTCCGTCTCTTCTCCTGTTCAATCAGCAAAACACACAAACACACACCTCCCATCTCTCCCGTTCCCTCCCGTTCTCCCCTCCCTCCCCTCCCCTTCATTGTATCGAGACTTATTCAGGCCTTCACATCTTAGAAGCACAAAAACAACTCTTAATAACAAACAAACAAGCCAACAAAACAAAACCCCACACCGTGTATCATTTAGAATTGGGCGTCGTAACTGACATACTGAGACAGACACAAACACACAGCCACAGAGACACAAAGATATTCCCCAGCTAAAGTCGACCGTGTCTGGTTCTGCTAGGGGGTGGACTGGGGTGGTCTCTCTACCAGTCACCTCTTGATCATTTAGAAGGTTTGAACGTTTTTAAAGCTCATTTACCATGTTTGAATCCATTACACCTAAACACGGGCAGTCTCTCCCTCTCCATTCCTTCCTGTTCCTTTCTCTTTTCCCCGCTCCCTCCCTCCATCTCTCACTCTCTCTCCTGTCTTTTTCACTCACTTCCTCCCTCCCTTTCTCTCGCGCTCTCTCCGCCGAGCTCTACCCTGCTCCTCCGTGCTCTCCCCCTCTCCCTCTCTCCGTCTCCATCTCCCCCTCCTTCTCTCTCCATCTCTTCTCCGTTTCGCTCTGCCCCCGCCCCCCTCCCTCTCTACATTTCTCCCTCCTCTCCTCCGCTCTCTCTACTCCCCTCCTTCTCCCTGCATCTCTCCCACCCACCCTCCCTCCCTCTCTCTCTCTCCATCTCTGCTCTCTTTCGCCGCCTCCCCCTGCCTTTCTCTCGACTCTCTTTGGCTCTCTCTCTCTTCCCCCGCCGTCCATCTCTCCCTCCACCTCTCTCTCTCCATCTCACTGGTGTGTGGACCTGGTATCTACTTCATTAGAGCTCATGCACTGGGATAATAAGATGAGATTTCTGCTAGCCTTGGGCTGTGTTCATTACAGATGAATTACAGGCCCCCATAAGCTATATAAACATCAGACGTACGTATGTACACACACATACACACCAGACCCACGTACACACCAGACTCAAGTACACACCGGACACATATTCAAGCACCCGCACACACACCGTGTCCTACACTGAACTTCATTAACCTTGTAGGTGGAGTCTCTTGCCCCAAATACCAATTTTTTCATATTGTAATGGAGACTGAAAGCGAGACAGAGGTGTGTGTGTGTGTGTCTGGATTTACTAATCCATAGTTCTTAAAATCATGTTTTTCTGGGCCATGATGAACAACTTTAGCCTCGAGTCACTTCCCACTGGCTGTGCCAATAATACCTGAGAGAGAGGGAGGGGACAGAAACACACACAGACACAGAAACACACACACATGCACCGATACCTACTGCCAAGATAATGTGCTTGAAACATCATTAAACTGTAAATGGATGTGATTCTCTCCCACCCTCATCATAATATCTCTCTCTCTCTCTCTCTCTCTCTCTCTCTCTACCTCTCTCTCTACCTCTCTCTCTAACTCTCTCTCTAACCTCTCTCTCTCTACCTCTACCTCTCTCTCTCTCTTTCTATCACTCACTCAGACTCCATCTCTCCCCCTCCCACCCCCCTCTCTCTATCACTCCTACGCCAGCCCTCCCTTCTCTCACTCTCTTATCGCCCTCTCTTTTTCTCTCCCTCTCCTACCCCCTTCCCTCTCTCTCTCTCTCTCTCTCTCTCTCTCTTCCTCTCGCACTCCTACCCCATCTCTCCCTCTCCCTCCCTCGCCCTCTCTCCCGCCCCCCTCTCTCCCTGAATTCTATCCCCTGAGAGGTGTGTGTGTGTGCGCGTGTGACATAAGAATGGCTTTCATAGCCACAGGGGACAGCCGTCACTGTGTGACTCTGCTAGCGTGTGCAAGCACATGTAAGTGTGTGTACGTGTGTGTGTGTGTGTGTGTGTGTGTCAGAGGAGGGTAGGTACAGTTATAGCTGGCAGTAATGAGCTATGTGTCAGACACATGATCCAGGCGGCGTGCCCTGTTTAAACGAGGCGGCGTGTGAACAGGACAGGTGCTGGTGCGTCTATTACTGCTTCTGATGCAGTGGGGGGGAGGGAGGGAGGGATGCGAGAGAGACCGAGAGAGATGGTGCGGAGCGAGAGGAGGGAGAGAAAGAGAGAGAAAGAGGGAGAGAAAGAGAGAGGTAATAAACCCCGGCTCTTCCTGTGACATAACAACCTCTCCTTTCCTTTCCTCTCCTCTCCTCTCCTTTCCTTTCCTCCCCTCCCCTCCCGTCCCGTCCCCTCCCATCCCCTCTCCTTTCATTTCCTTTCCTCCCCTCCTTTCCTCTCCTCCTTTCCTCCCCTCCCCTCTCCTTTCATTTCCTTTCCTTTCCTCCCCACCCCTCCCCTCCTTTCCTCCCCTCTCCTCTCCTTTCCTTTCCTTTCCTTCCCTCCCCTCGCCTCCTCTCCTCTCCACCAGCGGAGGTACACTGGAAGTGACACTATTTCAACAAGAGGTCTCAAGATTAATTTTGTATGTCAGCCAGTGAAGACAGCTGATCGATCGAGTCCACTGCTGAAACTACTCCTACACACGCACTAACACTCTGAACACATACAGAGCACACACACAAACACTGACTCGAAAAGACACACACACTTTCACAAAGAGACAGACACATGGTACAAGCACAACCACTGACACAGACAAGGTGCGTGCGTACACACATACACGCGCACACACACACACACACACACACACACACACACACACACACACACACACACACACACACACTGAAGTGTCCTGTGAGAGTGTTAATGTGCTCAACACCTCAGGTACCCTGAACTGGCTCAAGATCCATCTTAGTCCTGAAAACAGTCCTCCATTAGCCTTACTACACACACACACACACAGGATCTTAGTTTGACAAGTCAGCAGCAACATAGATTAGTACAGCTGAGAGGGAAACACACACTCACAACCTCTGTCTATCTCACTAACACACTCCCTTACACACACACACACACACACACACATGCACACAGTGAGAGTAGATAGAGACAGTGCAGTCTGTCCAGCTGGCCGTACCTGTCTCTGTGTCCAGCTGTGATGTCATACAGGTGGTTGGCTGCTCCATCGGCACATGCTCTCAGGAGAGCTGCGTGGGAAACACACACACACACAGAGAGACCACACATACACACACACATTCCCAGACCACACACACACACAGACACGCATGGTTAGTCTCACAGCAAATTTGAGACAATTTCCCAGCTCAGTAAGTCAGGTGAACAGGGGGTGGCTGGACCTTGGTCACCAGGCGTCCCTGTCCATCTCTACACACACACACACACACACACACACACACACACGCACTCACACACAAACACACAAACACAGTTTATGAAAAGCTTGCTAGAATACGATGGCATTTGAACATATAAAAACCGCGACAAACGCAAAAACATGCAGATTTTCTCGACAACCACACCAGCATACACATTTCACATTTGCGTTTGATTCTTTTAGCCGACGCGAAATCCCTTTGGCGTGAAAACGCCATATTCCATTCCCCGTGACTCACCACTGCGGCATCATGGGTAATACCCCCAATCCACCTCATCGGGATGTGTGTCTGATAATCGCGGGAGAAAGGCTGTTTCGTCCCTCGTCTGAATATGCAGATCCTGTCTACAGCTACACCTTTAATGGGATTCAAGCTTCTTGGGGGGGTAAGGGTCTCCGAACATATTTAGTTGTTCCGTTTCTGTCAGGGATTCAAACGGATATGCTGTCTTTCCGAGGGGTTTGGGGTGGGTGCGGCGATGGTGGTGGGGAGGGGGGTTCTGGGGTTATAAGGAAGTTATGAGGGGGTTGTGGGAGGGTACTGGGGGCGTTGTGGGAGGGTTCTGGGGAGGTGTGTGTGTGTGTGGGGGGGGGGGGTGGTGTACGGCACAGATTGAAGAGGACTTCAAAGGAGCCTTTGTGATGGTTCACCCCCACCTTGTTTCTGATAACTAATGCATGCAGCCCAGAGAGACGCGGGTTTAACTGAGTCTCTTAAGAACCGATCCCCAGCCTCCACCTGCAGTTCATTAGATGGTCTGAGGGAGGGGGAGAGATAGGGGAGAGAGAGGAGAGAGAGAGGGGGAGAGAAGGGGGAGAGAGAGGAGAGAGAGAGGGGGGAGAGAGGGCGGAGAGAAGGGGGAGAGAGAGGAGAGAGGGGAGAGAAAAGGGGGGAGAGAGAGGAGATAGGGGGGGAGAGGAGATAGGGGGGGAGAGAGAGGGGAGAGAAAGGGGAAAGACAGGGGAGACGAGAAGAGAAAGACAGGGGAGACAAGAGAGAGGGCAGAGGAGAGAAAGAGAAAGAGAGGGGATAAACTTTTGCCCAACTTTAGTTATTCCTTTATAACCGCAGGGAGATCAGTCGAGGTGAGTAAATCACCTCTGTGTGGTGTGAATGGGTGTGTGGTGTGTATGGTTATGTGTGAGGATTTGTGTGCGCGTGTACTGTGTATGGGGAGGGGGTGTGGGAGAGGTTGTGTGCGAGGTGTGTTTTTGTGTGTGGTGTGTGTGTGTGAGAATGCGTGTGTGAGGATGTGTGTGTGTGTGTGTGTGTGTGGGGCGTGTGTGTATAAATGTCATGCTGAAAGGTTACAGGCGCTGTGCGATCGTGAAACAAGAACATAAGGCTACCCCCGGTGAAGCGAAGCATCTATCAAACACCTGATTACAACTCAGACTGCAGTCCCAGTGTGTGTGTGCGTGTGTATGTGAGAGACTGTCCTTGTTCCCAAAATGCCCGCTTCTCAACAAGGATTCTCACCTCGGTATTCTGTCCCAGTTTTCAGCCACTTGCAAAGATTGTCAACAACCAACACAAAGGACCACTATCAGTCATTACTTCCCACCTGACAACCAGAGTTTAATATCAGAGTCATTACCTCACATCTTATGACATCCAGATGTTAATATCAGAGTCATTACCTCACATCTTATGACATCCAGATGTTAATATCAGAGTCATTACCTCACATCTGGCATCCAGATGTTAGTACCAAAGTCATTACCTCACATCTGACATCCACATGTTAATATCGGAGTCATTACCTCACATCTGACATCCAGATGTTAGTATCAGAGTCATTACCTCACATCTGACATCCAGATGTTAGTGTCAGAGTCATTACCTCACATCTGACATCCAGATGTTAGTATCAGAGTCATTACCTCACATCTGACATCCAGATGTTAGTGTCAGAGTCATTACCTCACATCTGACATCCAGATGTTAGTATCAGAGTCATTACCTAACAACTGACATTCTGCTGTTCATTCAGTGAATTCATGGTGTTTGGTGGGCGGAGATGGGAAAGCTAGCTGTGTCTGGGACCAGGGGGGTCCTGGGAAGGGGGCTGGGGGGGGGGCGTGAAAACGAGATGTCTGGGACCAGGGGGGGTCCTGGGAGGGGGGCATGGCAGGATGAGAGAGCTCGTTGTGTCTGGGACTGGGTGGGTGTCCTGGGAAGAAAGGGTGTGTGTGTGTGTGTGTGGGGGGGGGGGGGGGGGGGGGGTCTGGGAGGATGCGAGAGGGTGACAGAGCAGGATGTGTCTGGTACCTTTGTCTTCATCACCCTCGCCCCCCGCTGTCGATGCTGTAAGTCAGAGATGATTGGAATGTAAATGACTCATTATTCCTGACAGGGTGCAAACGGCGGGAAACTCATCAAATGGAAACTTTAGGGAGCGACAACGAGAGCAGAGCAGCCCCCCGCAGTGACGAGCAGCACAGCCATCAATCATCTTCAATACACACAAGTACACACACAAGTAGATATACACAGACACACGTATACACACACACACACACACATGTACACACACAGACACACGTATATACACACAAATGTACACACATAGACACACGTATATATAAACACACAAATGTACCGATACAAACACACACATATGCCCACGCAAACGGGTAACACACACACACACAAACACACACAAGCACACACACATCTACATCTATACACACACTCATGTAGACATGCAGTCGCACACAAATAAGATACACAAACAAACACACACGTCTACATACACACACACGCACACACAGACAGAGCTTCCAACAGTCTGTTTAGAATTGTAGATGCCTAGATATTGAATGACTCACCCACTCCAAGCTCTTGATACTAAAAGTGTGTCAGTGTGTGTGTTGTTTCTCTATATCTCTGTATCTCACTCTTAATCACACACACACACATTCAGATGAGGGGTTGCATGAAGAGGAAGAGGGTTGTTTTTCGGTCAATTTAGAGGTAGTTCTTGAAACATCATCTCACAACTGTCAATCAGATACACACACACACACACCACATACACACACCCACACACATAAATCAGTGTGTCCACGTGGAGGAACAGAAAACTGGTGCTGAGCATGAGGACGGCAGATAACCTTGTAAATAAACACCTCATAATCCCCCCACAATGCTGTTCTTCTTCCTGTCAGAAACCAGAGAGATGCTTTATGATGGGAAGGAGAGTCTGGGGCACACACAACATACTCTTCTCTCTATCTCTCTCTCTCACACACACACACACACACACACACACGAATAAACAGACACACACACACTTCATGGCAGTGCAGTATTGACGGGAGGGAATGTCAGCGCTGTGGGATGGATGTCTGTCACACAGGGGTTTACGGCTGTACCAGAAAGGGCAAACGGGCAAACAGACGAGGCGACAGATCATCACGTCTCGTTCTGATGCCCTTTCACTTATCCTCGATCAGTCCCTCCCTCCATCCATCCCTCCCTCCCTCCCTCCCTCCATCCTTCAGAGTCACTCTGTCTGCCCATCTCAGGTGATCCCTTGCCATCCTCCGCCTACTTCTTTCTAGCCCTTTCTCCGCGCTCTTTTCCCCATTCCTCTGCCTTTCACCCGTGGTCTGTTGTCACATAAGATGATGGAAGGGAGGGAGGAGAGAGAGATTTCTTCTTCCAAACTTCTGGTTGTCCTTCTGTACTTCCTATGAGCTTCCCTTTGATGATTCTCTCTCCCTCCCTCCCTCCCTCCCTCTTCCCGAGCACCCCTCCATCCCTGCGTTCCTTCCCTCCCTTTCCTGCTCTCTTTCTCCCATAGAGGGGAGGCAACCTGGGGGTTTGACATCAGAGGAAAGAGAAGGATGTGTGTGTGTGTGTGAGTGAGAGAGATAGAGAGAGAGAGAGAGAGAGAGAGAGAGAGAGAGAGAGAGAGAGAGAGAGAGAGAGAGGGGGTGGAGACCTGGCAATGGTAACTTCAGGTGAACCATCTGGAGATCACATTTCCTAAAGGACACACACACACCTTTACCTGGGGACATAAGCCGGTTTTCCCAACACCATGAAATATGGATGGCATTCCAAATGAGTATTGATAAACGTCAGCATTTCCAGGTTGTCTACAGCAGATGTGAAAGTCCTACGCTTCAAAACTCATCCACAACTGCCAAACTCACAAATCCTCAACTGTCAAATAGCCGAAGAACATTATATTTAAAGAAAAAAATACAAAAGTGCAGAAAGCTATCATCCCACAGCCTGAATATTTGAACAAAACCACTCCAAAAAGTTTTCAAGAATACCTAAAAGGATTTGAGAATAGCTACGGTTGACGTTAAACCATAAAAGCACCCAGTATTGGAAACAACATCCCAAAAATCAAAAAAAAAAAACTCCACAAAACTTCAATATAAGTATTAACTATGAATTGAAACTACATAAATCCCTTTCTGATTCTGATTCTGACATCAACAAAATCCTTTGTGATATCTTTCTGATCTCTAATCACATCTGCTCCAATTGGCTGTTGTACATGTGCTGTATGAAAGTACTTTCTCCTGTACACACTGAAACACACTGTGAGTGAGTGTGTGTACTTGTGTGTGTGTGTTTGTGCATGTGAGCGCATATGAGTGTGTGTCGTATGTGTGTGTGCCTGTGCGTGTGTGTGCGTGTGCATGTATATGTGTGTGTGTGTAGCTGCCTGATCAAGTACACAGCTGTGAGCCTGGTGGTGGAGCTGGCTAGGGTGTAACCACAGACGTACCTTTGCTCCAGACTGTGCTGAGGAAGCCTGGATCAATCGGCTGGTTCAGGATGATCAGACATATCCTCTGTGTGCCTGGGGAGGAGAGACGGGGGGAGAGGAGGGAGAGAGAGGGAGGGAAGAGGGAGAGAGAGGCGAGGGGAGGAGACGAGGGAGAGATAAGAGGGAGACAGAGAGAGGGAGAGAGAAGAGGGAGAGAATGCTTGAGTACGTGATTCATGAGTTTATGTTTTCGAAACACAAACAACAGTTCAAGGTTAGTCCAGCTACCTTCACGATGCAAAAAACAGGAAGTAGGTAACTAACTAAGATAATGATGGCTTTGCTCATTCTCATTCGGAGGACAAAGATCAAAGCAGAACTGGGCTGTCCTAAACAACACATCCAATCTATTTTCAGAGAAAGCCTTACCATTAATAGATTAACCATAACCACTTGTATCCAAATCAATATACAATTAAGACATGCATTTAGAAAGTACAAACCAGAAGCCAGAAGTACACAGCTCTAACAGTTAAACAGTGGTGGGTGTCAAGGAATTCTTATTAACATAGTGCACCAATAACATCATCTAAATTTTGAATCTCAATTCAGCTATAGTTCAACTAAAATACTGCTTGAATTACCTCCACACCCCCCAATATAAATGGGCTGAATACAAAAAAGAAAGTTAAACCCCATGTACTACATCACAAACACTTCACTAATACAAGATCATTATTATTCACGGCATCAAGCACTGTGATCACACCTCTAAATATGGCACTTTAGCAGGTGAATGTGAAATGTGTGAATTATTACCCAGTGTGTATGTGTGTGTACTGAATGTTTCAAAAGGCTTCGGCTCAGGGAGTTAACGCACATTTTTTTTTTTTATGATAATAATTTTACAGGAAAAACATCAAACCGAGATGGGAGACTTTGTTGCTGTTATAAACTAGTCATTATCTCGCCACCTGAGGAGAACCAGATAAAAACAGACACCCCAACAGAAGCACCTCGGGCCTTTTAGAGGGACGACAGTCATTAGCTATAATACAGAGGGGGCCGCGTGTCTTCATAGGAGAAATGCGGGTGTCAGTCAGGACTCAAACTAACGTCGGGATACAGTTTAGCCCCGTCAGGGATCTAAGATCACTAATATACTCAGGCTCACACGAACGAGCACACACACACACAGAAGCCGACACGCCCACACATAGCCTGTTGACGCAGTCAACGTTTTTCAAAACAGTTTAAGGTGACTTCTTTTAAGTGTTGAGGGCAGGAACGGAAGACAGGATTTGTCAGCTCGGTCTCCTAATTGGCTACCGATGTGGAGAAAAACACTCACTCACAGGCCTCCTATGGAGACACACATACACACACACACACAATTGAAAAGCAAACTTGGGTAAGTGTTTTCCACTTGAAACTATGTAAGGAAGAAGAGAGCACAGGAAGTCACAGGCAGAATTGTTCATCTCATCAGTGGATTCTTGGCTAACCCCAGACACGAACACACTAACTGGAAGACAGAGAAGAAAGGAGAGAACACAAGGGAGCGCCACATGCGTGTGCCTGTGTGTATTTAAGTGTATGTCTGTGCGTGTGTGCATACACATATTGTGTGTGTTGTTACCTGAAGGTAGAAGGCAGTCTAAAGGCGTGAACTCTTCATCCATGACGAATTAGAGATCTCTTCTGTTCTACACAGGAGCAAATGCTGTCACTCAGGGCTATACTCACCTTCACACACACATACACACACACACAGTCAGTCAGCAACCTTCTGATTACCAGCCCGCTTCCCTAACCGCTCAGCCACCTGACTCCCTCCTAGACTCAGAATAGTTCTAAGAATTACAGAAAAACCAAGCTTCTATTAAATGTTAACAACTCAACAACCACCCATAACTTAGCTCTGTCCTTACTGAGGGTTGCTTATATTTAAGCCTATAATAACCTGTCGTTAACCTTGAGCAGTGTGCACGACTCCTCGAAGATTAACATCCAGGCACAGCGTTTTTGTACATTGAAGAAAAAAAGTAACTGTAGCCTAATGGAAATAGCAAGTGTAGGTGGTCACCATAGTCGCTGTAATGTTTAACTATTGTGGAACTTCTGGTTTACCTATTGTGGAACTTGTGGTTTACCTATTGTGGAACTTATGGTTTACCTATTGTGGAACTTGTGGTTTATCCATACAGCGCTGTTTCCCAACATTCCACAGACCTAAAAAACAATGACCTTCGACTCTATACAGATGTAACCCAACACGCTAATAACTCCCCATTGTAGCTACTAAACTATTCAAGTAGTGACAGCGCTTTCGGTACACCATCCCGCAGTAGATAGTTACATTAAACTGACAGTCTGATCCCTCCTTATCCAATTACTTTATTTGATCAATAAAATAGTTGTCAGAAAACCTCGGGCTATCTCTTGGTGAACTCAGGCTGTCTCGCGGGGACTTAAGTCAGACAAATCAAGACCTGACACAACCAAACCACACACTCGAGATACGTTCTGTTTTGAATACATCGGGTTTATATTCCCTACCGTAAACGGATACTCTGTTAACACACTGAATAAACAACCAATGCATACTCACTAAATAAACAGACATCGAGCATGACTTCCCGGTGAGAATTGTAAACAGTCAACGACAGTGCAAGCACATGAATGGAAAGAGTGTGTTGCTCGACGAAAAGCGTCCGTGGTTTTCGTTATGGGGACATCTAGAGGATGAACTTGGAACTTCGACATTGAGTGGAGCTCGGAAATGAAACACTATTGAACAGATTCTTTAGAAAATGTCTCCTGAAACAGACTTCTGAAAATGATCTGTTTTCCACTCGTTTTAATATTGACATTGTCTTTCAAAACAATATTCTCAGAATTCCAATGCAGAAATACGGATTGGAAGGTCTGGAGAGCTGGGAGGGCTGGAGGTCTGGAGGACTGTAGGACTGGGAGAACTGGGAGGTCTGGAGGGCTGGTGGTCTGGAGGGCTGGTGGTATGGAGGGATGGTGGTCTGGAGGTCTAGGAGGGCTGGAGGTCTGGAGGTCTAGGAGGGCTGGAGGTCTAGGAGGGCTGGAGGGCTGGTGGTCTGGAGGTCTAGAAGGGCTGGAGGTCTAGGAGGGCAGGAGGGCTGGTGGTCTGGAGGGCTGGTGGTCTGGAGGTCTAGGAGGGTTGGAGGGTGGTGGTCTGGAGGGCTGGTGGTCTGGAGGTCTAGGAGGGCTGGAGGTCTAGGAGGGTTGGAGGGCTGGTGGTCTGGAGGGCTGGTGGTCTGGAGGTCTAGGAGGGCTAGACCTACTTTAGAATCCCAAATCTCCCATTTCCTCCTCCGTTGATCCAGTAATAACCATTGGATGTTGTTCTTCAGACAGCAGCAACAGCAGTTTAAGTGAAAGCCAAATCACTCTCAAGGTGAATCCACTCCAGGGGCTCGTTAAGACAAACGCAGTCTCATCAATCAGAGCTTGTCAGAGCTGAGCAGCCAAGCAAAATTAGTGAGGGAAGACCACACACACACACACACATGCATGCACACCTACACACACACACAGACACACACAGCTCAAATGCATGAGAAGTCGTTCATTCTCTGGGCCTGCATTATAAATACAACTATGAATAAATTCCAGCCTGAGTGCATTCTTCATTGGCTGGGATTTCTTTAGCGAGGTCACGCTGCCTGCATGTTTGATCAAGTCTGTGCAAGGAGGAGGTCCTGGACCTCTCTCTCTCCCGCCCCCCCCCCTCTCTCTCTCTCTCTCTCTCTCTCTCTCTCTCTCTCCCCTCTCTCTCTCTCCTTCTCTCTCTCTCTCTCTCTCTCTCTCTCTCTCTCTCCGTCTTGCTGTCTGAGTATTTCTCCTTCTGTTTCTATTTCCCCTCCTCTTTCTCTGTGTGTCTCTCTCTGTTTCTCTCTCTGTGTGTCTCTCTATGTGTGTCTCTCTCTGTTCCACTCTCAAGTTATTTCTCTCTTTCACTCTCTCACTCTCTTCCCACCTTCCTGGTACCTCTTTCTGCACGTAAGTGTGTTTGCTTGTTTGTGTGTGTGCCAATGTTTGATACTTCACTCCATCACCTCTCTCTATCCCTAGCCTTTCGCCCCCCCCCCCCTCTTTGCCCTTCAGATAAAACTAAAAGCAAATGTGTCCGTTTGTCCAATGCAACGTTTTCAATCATCAGATAACCAAAACATTACCTCCACCGAACCCCCTGGCAGCTGTCTCTCTCTCGCCTTTTTCTCTCTCTCTCTCTTCATCCTTACCCCATCTATTCTGTCCCTTTTCTGCCTTTCCCATTTCCCTCTCGCTCCCTCATGAACACCTGTTTAGCTCTGGTTTTTCTCTTTCTCTACGACTCTCTTGTCTTTCTGGCTTGCCCCTTCTCACACCTCCTCCCTGTCTTCCTCTCTCTTCCTCTCTCTGTCCTTCTCTTTTCCTCTCTCTCTCTCCGTCCCTCTCGTCCTCTCTCTGTCTCCCTCATCCTCTCTCTCTCTGTGTCTCTCTCTTTCTCTCTCTGTCTTCCTCTCTCCCTCTCTGTCCTTCTCTCTCTTCCGCTCTCTGTCTCTCTCTTCCTGTCTCTTTCCGCTCTCTTCTTTCTCTACCTCTCTCTCTCTCTCTCTCTCTCTCTCTCTCTCTCTCTTCCTCTTGTCTTCCTGTCTTCTTCTCTCCCGGCCTCTCTTCTTCTCTTCAGGAGGCCAGGCAGACAGAGCCGCAGGAGTGAACCCAAGCCAGAGTGTGTGTGACGCTCTCGTCATTTCCCCGCGGGGCCACCATTTAAAATCCCCCATTACAATTTCCATTTTCCTCGCTCCTCTCTTTCCTTATCGTGGGTGTTTAGGACATAAAAGAGTGAATTTGCTCCTTTTTTTTGCGACGAAGAATGGAGTGATCCAATCTCAGGAGAGGCGTGTGCGCCTGTGTGGGTGTCTGTTCTGTCTGCGCGGACACGTCTCACGTCTGCCAGTGTGTGTGTGAACGTGTGTGTGTGTGTTTGGGTGCGCTGTGATATTGTTCCCCTTGTTTGGCTCTGTGATCACACAACAGCCTGCTCCCCTTGTCCTTTAAGCTAGACGTACAGAGAGAGAGAGAGAGAGAGAGAGAGAGAGAGAGAGAGAGAGAGAGAGAGAGAGAGAGAGAGAGAGAGAGAGAGAGAGAGAGAGGGGGGGGGGGGTGGGGGGGGGGGGGGGGGGGGGAGGAAGGGAGAGACATCACCGTAAGAGAGAAAGAGGGATTGCTAAGTAAAGAGGGAGCGATAGAGGAAAGGAGAGCAGAAGGGAAAGAGGGGAAGAGGGGGAGAGAGAAAGAGAGCGAGGAACCCGAAGAAGTAAGATAACAGGGTAGATAGAAGAAGACAAAGGAAGAGAGCGAGAGCGAGACAGAGCAAAAGAGAGAGGTTTATTGAGAGAGAGTATCATCTTTTGGCAATTAATGTCATCTTTGATGATCAAATTACATTATATCATAATATATTGTTTCAAAGTGATTCACGGTTGTCTTCCAGAACAATCTGGGTGCAGTTTTAACTTACTAATTGGTCTAAAAGACCAAATTAAAGTCCAACTGGGTCTCATCTCAGCATGCCTAAATCCTTAACGATTTATTTTATTTTATTCAACGCTATTGGAATTCTCCTTTCTCTGTGTCTTTACTTCCCTCATAATTAGGATTCCTCCGTCTTTAGGTTGTGTAACCTAAACACGATCACCCATCTGGTTAACAGCTAGACCTGGGCACAAAAGGTCACATTATATCTGGACAAAATGTCAGCCTTCTGGACACCCCCCATTCATTTGATACTCTATATAGACAAAATGTCAGCCTTCTGGACACTGGACATTCATTTGATACTGTATGTGAACAAAATGTCAGCCTTCTGGACACTGGACATTCATTTGATACTGTATGTGAACAAAATGTCAGCCTTCTGGACACTGGACATTCATTTGATACTGTATGTGAACAAAATGTCAGCCTTCTGGACACTGGCTATACATTTGATATGATATCTGGACAAAATGTCAGCCTTCTGGACACTGGCAATTCATTTGATACTATATATAGATACAATGTTAGCCTTCTGGACACTGGCAATTAATTTGATATGGCCAGTTTTCCCTTCATTGTCACAGTTCATGGCTTCCTTTATTTTGTTGTAATAAATAAAACTTTTTTAGTATAGAAAACTATTGTGTCACTCATTGTTGTGCTAAGGAGCACATTACAAACACGATACTCTGTATGCTAGACAGAGACGAACCAAAGAGCGAGTCTTACCATCTCCTTGTGAAATTCCTGAGCTATATTTCTTATGGCCAGATTGTAGGAAATGTGTGTTTGTATGAGTGTGTGTATGTTTGACTGTGTGTGTTTGACTGTGTGTTGGAGGGTGTGAGGCTGCGCTAGGCAATAGAGATATTGAATAAAAAATAGAAAACCGAGGAAGGTTCACAGGGTGAATTACGCACATCATGAAGGTATTGGATTTTTCTGCTGAGTGAGAGCATAAGGAGTGCATGTGTGTGTGTGTGTGTGTGTGTGTGTGTGTGTGTGTGTGTGTGTGTTCGGGGGGGGTATAGGTGTGAGAGTGTGTGTGTTTGTGTGGGAGGGGGGGGAGTATGTGTGTGTCAGAGTGTCTATGTGTGTATCAATGTTGATACACTAAGCCCTATACTTTTCCTAGAGAATCCTGTAAGTTTTGGTTATTTTTGGGGGTTATCAGGTGCACCTAATTATAAAAATAAGCCAATCATTTGCTGGACTGGAGTGTAAACCTACAGGAAGGAATCTCTCCAGTAGCAGGGTTGGAGTGTAAACCTACAGGAAGGAATCTCTCCAGTAGCAGGGTTGGAGTGTAAACCTACAGGAAGGAATCTCTCCAGTAGCAGGGTTGGAGTGTAAACCTACAGGAAGGAATCTCTCCAGTAGCAGGGTTGGAGGGAGGGTGATCACACCATCACCCATTGTTCATTATAGCACCCCCATGTTATTAACCTTAAGCTATGCAGTCATGTTATTAATACCATGCTACTAACCCCATATTATTCAGTAATGTTATTACTCTGACCCCTATGTACAGTTAGGTCCATAAGTATTTGGACATTGACACAATTTATCATTTTGGCTCTGTATACCACCACAATGGATTTGAAATGAAACAATCAAGATGTGCTTTAAGTGCAGACTTTCAGCTTTAATTTCAGGGTATTTACATCCAAATCAGGTGAACGGTGTAGGAATTACAACACATTTTATATGTGCCCCCCCCCTTTTTAAGGGGGGGGGCACAAACTAATCATACAAACTAACATAATCATAAATCTAATTGCCACTTTTAATACTTGGTTGCAAATCCTTTGCAGTCAATGACAGCCTAAAGTCTGGAACCCATAGACATCACCAGATGCTGGGTTTCGTCCCTGGTGATGCTCTGCCAGGCCTCTACTGCAACTGTCTTCAGTTCCTGCTTGTTCTTGGGGCATTTTCCCTTCAGTTTTGTCTTTAGCAAGTGAAATGCATGCTCAATTGGATTTAGGTCAGGTGATTGACTTGGCCATTGCAGAACATTCCACTTCTTTGCCTTAAAAAACTCTTTGGTTGCTTTCGCAGTATGCTTCGGGTCATTGTCCATCTGCACTGTGAAGCGCCGTCCTATGAGTTCTGAAGCATTTGGCTGAATCTGAGCAGATAATATTGCTCGAAACACTTCAGAATTCATCCTACTGCTTTTGTCAGCAGTCACATCATCGATAAATACAAGGGAACCAGTTCCATTGGCAGCCATACATGCCCACGCCATAACACTACCTCCACCATGCTTCACTGATGAGGTGGTATGCTTTGGATCATGAGCAGTTCCTTCCCTTCTCCATACTCTTCTCTTCCCATCATTCTGGTACAAGTTGATCTTGGTCTCATCTGTCCATAGGATGTTGTTCCAGAACTGTACAGGCTCTTTTAGATGTTTTTTGGCAAACTCTAATCTGGTCTTCCTGTTTTTGAGACTCACCAATGGTTTACATCTTGTGGTGAACCCTCTGTATTTACTCTGGTGAAGTCTTCTCTTAATTGTTGACTTTGACACAGATACGCCTACCTCCTGGAAAGTGTTCTTGATCTGGCCAACTGTTGTGAAAGGGTTTTTCTTCACCAGGGAAAGAATTCTTCTGTCATCCACCACAGTTGTTTTCCGTGGTCTTCCGGGTCTTTGGGTGTTGCTGAGCTCACCAGTGCGTTCTTTCTTTTTAAGAATGTACCAAACAGTTGATTTGGCCACACCTAATGTTTTTGCTATCTCTCTGATAGGTTTGTTTTGATTTTTCAGCCTAACGATGGCTTGCTTCACTGATGGTGACAGCTCTTTGGACTTCATATTGAGAGTTGACAGCAACAGATTCCAAACACAAATACC